>NW_010154137.1:0-878 GCF_000699245.1 Pterocles gutturalis | reverse complement strand
AAAAAAAAAAAAAACCAACCAAATGACGAGCTGGGTGCTAGGTTTTTATTTCTAAATCTCAATAACAATTTTTCAAGCACTTAAAAAATTCCCAGGAAAAATATTTACACTGTTTTCTGATTTTGGAAATTGATTGTTGTTCTGAAAGAAGCTGAAATAATGACAAACTCAAGAGCTTTACCAAACCCGTGCACCACAGACACAATAAACCATTGCAATTCCTAATTAAACTTTGTCTTGTGCGTGAATAGCAATTCTCTATGCTAAAAATCAGTGGTATTTTTTTCTTGAGAAATATAGACCATTTATTATTTTACTTGTTTCTAGGACATTGTTTACGAGTGAAATAAATAAGGCACCTCCTCACTTCCCAGTTTCCAAATAATAAAAATCTCTGATAGAAGAGACTCTTTTTCTTCCTTTTTTTTCCCCCCTTTTTTTTCTCTTTGCATGTGAGGTAGATGTTTTGCCTCCCCCCCCCCGCCCCCCTTGAGAAATACTGCCAAGCAATTTCTTGTTCAGAAGAAAAACTACCTAACAAAAAATATGTATCCTTTATAGACGTAAACTTGTTTCACCTTGCTCGTTGGTGACTGGCAATTTAAGACTGAAGTAAATGTCACAGATCAGCTTATAAATCTGAAAGATATTTCAGTAACCATCCGGAAAAGCAGATTGTCCTTGTTTATCATGCAGAAAAGTCACTCACTATGCAATTTCCACGGCACAGGCACCAGTATAATTTTGCGCTCTTACAGGTGTGGGAAAATGGGCTTGTAGGGTCCATATGAGCCCACTTAAGGGCAAGGGATGGCTCAGGCCACTGCAGCTCGTGGGTAAATGAGCCCAGTGCTTTTCCAGATGGTCACTGCAGAGGG
>NW_010154136.1:0-877 GCF_000699245.1 Pterocles gutturalis | reverse complement strand
AAAAGACAAGCCTTCATTAAACTTGGCCTTAAAATGTTTTTAAAAAACGAACCACAGAAACACAAAGTCTTGCACCTGCCAGTGCACAGAGAACATCATGACAAGATGACTGATAGCAAATGTTTTTCTGTGCTTGCATCAGTTGAATTTGGCAGTTGCCCTGAAGAAGGCGGAGACCACCTCTGTGTGTGTTCAGCATTCCTTATGTATCAGCACCTGATTCTTTTGAGAGATTTTATGTAGTGCCTGAAGCATTTAGCAGGGAAATACAACACATGTTGAATAGCAGAGGTTGTAGTGAGGTCTGAAATTTTGACCCAGGGGAGATGTTAGAAGTTTAGAGCTAGCAGTTGTGAAGACCTTTAGGAAGAATCAGAGCTTCTAGGCTCTGGTTCTATTTCTCCTGGTCCAGAACATCTCAGGTGATAACTGAAGCAGATTAATTTCTAATTCTGATATAAGCAGAAGTAATAGATTTTTCTCCTGACAGTACAGGGTACCTCAAAGACCTACTGATAATTGCCTGTAGCATGAGATTTCATCACTGCTATAGGTTGGTTTTTGGTTTGGTTTTGTTTTTTTGTTAACAGGTTACATGGAGTGGGAAATGAGAGTATTGGAACTGAGCTGTTTAAAGAACTCTTGCAAAATGCAGAACAAATTATCAGGCTATGCAGAGACTTGTGATTTTTGTATTGATCTGCTATAACACAGCAACTGATTGAAAAAGGTCTGTTGGTCTTCTGAGGTCTGAGTGGTTTCTGAGTGCAAATGGGGGGAGACAGGACACCTAGACAATTTCGGTCTTACATGCAGAACTATTTTGACTGATGTCCTTGAACTTTTTACGTCTTAAATTTGCATCTTGGCAGCAGCA
>NW_010154135.1:0-877 GCF_000699245.1 Pterocles gutturalis | reverse complement strand
AACTCTGTCTCAGCTGAACCCAGGACGGTTTGTAAATTCGAGAAGTAATTCTCATTGATGTTTTGAAACATGAACCTTTTCCTCCTACAAAGGAATGTGGTTTTGAAGATGAAAACTTTCTTACTGCAAATTCACCACTGCAGTCCCTGGGTCGCTTGTTATATGATGAACTTATAAAATCTATTTTGAAGATTATTGAGAAGTTGGACCTGACTGTTCAGAAACTGGATGTGAATGAACAGGTGAGACCTTGTCCATTAATTTCTGCTGTTGTAAGGGAAACCAAAATCAAGTTCCCTGTTTGTTTTCATTGTGCTTACGTACCTTCTCATGGTGTTCTTGAAGTAATGTTTGTACTAATCAAAATGTTTTACTTCATATTTCTGGATATTTCATTGCAGTGTTAGGAGATGGGAACATCAGAATCGAAAGGAGTTCACAGAATCTGTGATGCTTACTCTGGCATCTAGTGGTTTTCGTTTTTGTACTCGCTTTTCCTCATGAGCAAGCATCCCATGTTATTTCTCTGAGTTATGGATGTGTAAATTAGTAGTCATTTGTCTGTGTCAGACTAGCTAGTAGCAGTTAGAAAAAGAGGAGGAGACTCTGTTCATCTGGAAAAAGATGTAGATGCCGCCTTTGTTGTCACAGATCCAGTGTTCTTGCTTCAATATTTATTTTCAGGATGAAAACGGAACTGATGGTGCTTTGCTTGGGCCTACTTCTGACCCTGCTTCAAACCTTCAGCCAACAAAGCCAACCGACTTTATTGCCTTTATAAATCTAGTGGAATTCTGCAGGTATTGATATGTTTTTATGTCATTTGAAAGTCACAAAGTGTTTGGAAGAAATTTAATGAGGAACTATTTAAGATGCC
>NW_010154134.1:0-877 GCF_000699245.1 Pterocles gutturalis | reverse complement strand
TCTCAGTGAGCAATGTGAAACCCGTAGAATAATAACTTTCCCAATGTGTCATCATAACTATGTAACAATAACCCATATTAAATTTTCCTTAGACAGTTAGTTTGAAAATTAATGGGATTAGTATTGAAACATCAGGAAGATATTGTCACCAATGGTACTAAAATAGTATAACTTTCAGTGAAGTGTCCTTGATGTGCTTCAGTGAGCATATTTCATTTTAATATCAGCTTTTAAATCAACCTCCAAGTACATCTCATGATAATAAAGAAGGTGAGAAATTCATTTGCATAATAAAAAAATAGTCTTGGTGCACATTCAGAATTACAGTGCATATTTTAATGCCATTATACCTGTTGATTTAAAACTTATCATTTCTTCTTCTTTATAAACAGATCAGCTGCCTAAATTTAAGGCAAAGTGCTGTTTTGCCAGGCTTTAAATGGCCAGCCACATTTTACAAAGAAGTCATTGATGACTTCAAGTGGAATATAGTGTTGTGACTCAGAGAAATATTTGAATACTATATATTAATGAGAAACAATTTGATGAACAGTGTATATATATGACAACTTTATATAACTAAAGCTACTCAATAGAGCTAAAACTCATTTTAAAAATTTTTCTTATGTACCTTCTTAGTCTTACCAAAAATTCACAAAACTGCCTGTCTTAAAAACAAAACTATAACTCGAAAAGCTCACATACGTTGTAGCACCTCTTAGCTGTAATATTTGCTATGACAAGGCTCACACATTGTATAATAAATTGCTTTATAAAGTAAATTTGACTCTGACCTTGCCTTTGACAACTCTAAAAAAGCAGTCACTTAAAATATACATATAGCGAGTGGTTCTGGATAAACTTTTTTTTTTTTTTT
>NW_010154133.1:0-876 GCF_000699245.1 Pterocles gutturalis | reverse complement strand
TGCGACTTCTTTGACTGTCTCATTCAACATTTGAAAAGGAAAGTCCTCCACCACTGGCCTCCCATCCTCTGAGCCATACTTTACATTTTTTCTTAGGAATTAACAAAAAAACCTAATTATATGAAGAGAGAATACTCAGTATTTCCATAGGAGGCAACTTCAGATCCATACAGGAAAGGCTGCTCTAGCCAACTGCTATTTAGTATCAAACTTCCCGCTTCTGACTCTTTGAGAAGGTAGAAAAGGCCAGCCAAAAGCTATTCGAACCAAGATCACTATTCTAAAACCAGCACGGTCTAGTTGGTGGAATGAAAACAGCTCTTTAGTGGCACTGATGGATGGTGCCCTGCTGCCAGCAGATTGATGCAGAAACATCCATTCTCATGCTCCTCAGCAGTGTCAGCACTGCCAAACATGACAGTGCTGTTCTGCTTGAGAGAGCTGGCACAGGCATGCTCTGAAGCAACCTACAGGAGGGAAATGTAGAAAAGGCAAACAGCACATCTCCTTCCATCTCCTGCTTGCAGTCCCACAAGATCCAGTTCTCAGCTCCAGTTTAACCTACAACTGCAAGTAACTAAGGTAGCAATATTAATTTTGTCTCCTGACATAGAATTACACCTGATAAGTATTATCTACTCAGAGAGAAAAGTGGGCAGATCATCTCAATGGAAGTCCAAATCATAGCTATGTAATTTATAAATTGTAATCAACATATCTCCTTTAACCACATATAAACACACACATTGTAATTTAAGTGTCCGCTTGGGTCAAAGCCATGGCCCATTGTAAAGCACATTTATTGTAATCATCCTATACCTAGTTATATTGTAAAAACCAATCTCATCAGGTCTAGAATACAGTTGATTAATATGT
>NW_010154132.1:0-877 GCF_000699245.1 Pterocles gutturalis | reverse complement strand
CCCACACCATATGACATGTTTGGATGATGTTTAAACCTTCCCCTTGCGTATGTTCATCTTATGTATTCTTATTGTTCTTTTAATTATCTGCACATATATATTAATTCCAGAAGGTACAAACAGGCTCCACTGTCATTTCTCCACCACACTTTATATTATAACATCACTCATGAATGCTAGTTACAAGTTTCCAGGCAGACATGCGGTTGATCTAAATTTGTGGGACAACAACATTCAGATATCTGCTTTCAATTTGTGTGCATGTTTCTCCCTGTTATTTTCTTTTTATGGTAGTATTAATTGTTACCAGAAGTCTGTATGAAATGTCTGAAGAACCAAATGCTGGAATGTAGTGGATCAGAAATGGTTGTTTCGTTTGTTGTTAAATGAAATGTGTTCAGTTAGTTTATTAACTAACCTGAATATTCACATGAACTGATAGAGATTTCAATTTTGGACACGGAAAAAAAGTTTAGAGTCTTGACCGACTGGCAAATTCAGATGCCCGATGCCGATGCACTCACTTAATTGCTTGGAACTACATATGAATGTGTAATTTTCAGAAGTACAGTCTCTGAGGAACTGTATTTTTTTCAATCACCAGACTACTAAGGATGAAACACTGTATTAACAGAAAGAATGAGTGGCTCTATCCACTTGGCTGGATACCAAAATGGAGCTGTTCCATAAATGGCTTGATCCTGTACATGCTGAAGTCAGTGAAAGTCTTTCTGCTGAGTTCAGTGGGCATTGGTTTAGGCACTAATTGCTGTATTACAACACCAAAGTAATTCCAAGTGCTTGATACCCAGCACTGCCCAACTCTCTCTGCAGAATCCATGGAGAGTCAGGTCTACGTTCAGGTACCTGAGAGGCA
>NW_010154131.1:0-876 GCF_000699245.1 Pterocles gutturalis | reverse complement strand
AAAAAAAAAAAAAAGCACCATGTTTGTAATTTTATTTTAATCAATGCATGAGTGTTATAGTGTTTTTAAGCTCTTCCCCAGGTAATACAAGTCTGCAATAACAGCAAATAGACTTTGGAAAATAACTGAGATGTAAAAGACTCCATCTATCCTTACAGTCTGTATAATGCATGTCAGTGTTTACCTCTTGCCATCTACAACTACAAGCATTCTAAAGCTTCCATTATTATTCACTAAAATTCATAAACAGGGGGAAACTGAGGAGACAGATTATGTAACTTCAACAGTTTATACTGACCTGTTTTTCTTTTTTTATGAGTGCTCAAAGTCAGACTAAGATGTACTATGTACTCAATCTCAAAATGTAAAAATAATGAAAGGTGAACATGATCTGTCATATTGATCTACAGAAAGGTTTCTGACCCAGTTGCACAAGTTATTTTGTCTAAAGATTTGAATATCATAGCTTTATTTTATTTTATTTTGTTTTATTTTTTTGGGGTTTGGATTTTTTTATTGGAGTTTTTTCATCAGGTTGATATGAAGATAAGCAGTCTGGAGGAGGGACATTGTGGAAGTGTGACCAACGACCAGTTTCAACATGGCAACTTTCTCTTTGCTTTCACTGGTGACAGTTTTTCTCACCAGGAGTCTGATTTATGTTTGTTGTAACATCTCAGCTGCTGTTGTTTTTTATTCTTGACGTGTTGTTTCTGTGATAAATGTCATAAACTTTGCCTTCTGTGTTAACAAAACACAAATACTCAGTATCTCATTATCTCTTTGAGATGCGGATTTGTCATGGATCCAAGTATTTTCAGTTCCTGGACAGTGCAGTTAGCACAGAAAATTATTTTCTAATCCTTTAAGTTATGT
>NW_010154130.1:0-876 GCF_000699245.1 Pterocles gutturalis | reverse complement strand
GATTCTCATTTCTCCTATATATCCTTTCATCTTTTCCTCATCCAGTCTAGATTTCACACCCCTCTTCCCAAACCTGAAAACTTTCTCACCTTCTGCAGAGGTCCTGGCACATAGATTTAAGCAACAATTTAGGATTGTTCAAAACATGGTTTCTGGTTTTAGCCACACGGTATCATTTGGCATCAGATTGTATTGTGTGCCTGTGATTTGCACAGTGAACTCTGTCGGTTCAGACACCACGTAGATCTGTGGCAAACATTGCTCAGGTCACCTGTACAGCCATGACATTGGTGATATCAAGGTATTGGATTAAGATATTTACACAAACAGATTCCTAGTAAAGAAAAAAAAATATCTAAGTGTTTCTATAGAAAGACATGATTATAACTGCTGCAGACCATGTACCCATTAATTATAGCATGATTTCTGGGTCGGCTGCTCAGTGAAGGGCAGGTTACTTCTTTTCTAGCTGTATCTCCTCCTGAAGTGACTGCAAGGTCCTCTGCAAAGATCATTTCAGCAGAACTGGGAATTGCACTTGAACATGAAGAATGTCAAAAGTTGTTTGTTCACATACACAGATTGTTAAATTGGCCACGTGGTTTTGAAATATTTCTCCTCAGTGTTATTAATTAAGTTAATGCCAAAGGAGCTGGGCTGTGTGAGATACGACTGCCCAGTGGGCGATACGATGTATGACACTCATTACAGTAATGACGGGTTGAAAGAGCAGTAGAGGAAGAAATACATGGCATCTTGACACTGTTTAGCCCTATTGCCATCACTTTGCACCAGAAAAAAATGACAAGCAATGGCGATTACAGGAGCAGTCACGAATTGCCATTATGCCATTTGGGGAGGGAAGAAAAAGAAAAA
>NW_010154129.1:0-876 GCF_000699245.1 Pterocles gutturalis | reverse complement strand
TTTTTTTTTTTTTTGTCCCACTGAAGGAAAGAGAAAGATGAACATTAACTGGGCTTTCAGTCAAGCGTTTGCTATGGTTGCACAGGCAGACTACACTAGCTACAATTGTCTTATTAATTGGCAAACAGAATTCTTATAGCTTCATGTGGATATTCTATATCTAAGTATTAAAAAAGGTGAAACTAGCCTTCTGCAAACCTAGCGGGTGCTTGCAGATCAGTTAGTTCAAAGCTGTGCAGTACGAGGCAGAAAATGAAGTTAGCGGAGAAAGCCACTGGATGGTCATGGGAAGAACTACAAGGGAATCGTGACATTGTATTTTTAGGCAGAGATGCGTTGTCATCTTCACCGATGGTACAACGTGCAGAACCCTTTGTGGAAATCCAGATCAAAGCTGCGTTGTGATAGGCACCAAAAAATGAACTATCATCAGGCCTGTTTGGAGGTCATGTCGTAGGAGAAGTCAGTGCTCAGAGGGCAGCACTTGAACAGCCAAGAGTCTTGAAAATCCAGTTTTGAGAAGATGCGCTCTGTTTCAGTGCCACCACGGGAACCTCCTGGGAAGCCGTGCAGGTTGAGTGGAGGAGGCACGGACTGAGAGTGACTTTGCTGGCGTGCAAGGGGGAAAGCATTCAATGGCACGGTGAATTGGGGAGAGCAGAGTTTTGGAGGAGGAGGTGGTATTGGCCATGGCCAGAGACATGGTGAGAGCCTTGATGGGATCGACTGTGATAAGTTCCCAGTGATGTTTTTAAAGTTGCCTCCCTTCCTTCCAGCCTGTAGCTAGTTCTGCTCTCATTTCAGAGTCATTTTTTCTAAGCAGTAACCTCTGGTCTGCAGCTGTGCTAAACTCCAGGGCAGGAGGTAACCTTACCT
>NW_010154128.1:0-876 GCF_000699245.1 Pterocles gutturalis | reverse complement strand
TTCCCCTACAGCCCCACAGCCAGTTCTTCTTGGAGGAAGCGAGCCTCAGGTAACACAGTGCCAAAGAACTAGTTTATTTCTCAACTTACAACAAAACAAGCAAACAAACAAAAAAGGTGACAAAACTGGTTTTGGACAATTTTTGCTTTATTTGTCAAGCTCAAGATCTGAGAAGCTGAATGTCAGCCTCCGACTCTGAGAGGCTGGACTCTAATGAGCTGCAAAGAAGTGGAAATTTTTGGAGGAAGCGGATTTGAGACTCATCCATCTCTTAAAGGAACGATAAACATTTATTCAGATGAAAAGGAGACAGACAGAGGAGGCCAGAAGTATAAGATGCATACTCATTTCCATCAGAACAGTATGTGTTCTCTGATGAGCTGAGTATTTTTGTGGAGGATATTTCTAGCATCAAGCATAAATCTCATCTTCCTGGGAAAGGTCCAATATTGAGGCAACATTCCTTCCTACTGAAGCAGAGATGTAGTCCTCATTTCCAAAACAAGTCTTGCAGTAAAAAAGATCTAAGTCAACACACCTGCTATAGCAGACCTGTGAGGACAAATGTCTGCTTTAAACGATTTTCACACCCTGTCCTTTGCCACCATCATCGAGGGTACCTGTATGTACACCAGACAATAGCAGCAGGAGCGTTCCCCGAAATACCCTTCGCGGAGTATGTATCGTATTGTATGTGCGGGGACGTATTCTTGGGCTGCCGGTTAAATCACATCGACCCAGTGCAAAGCAGAGAGCGACACCCCAACCCTGCAAACCAGCTTAAACCACACACGACGTCACGGAGCATTTAAAAACGTTCTTCCCCGGACGACAGAGCAAGCAGAAGCGGCTTTGAAGAAATCAGGGAAAATACCG
>NW_010154127.1:0-876 GCF_000699245.1 Pterocles gutturalis | reverse complement strand
TTTTTTTTTTTTTTTTTTTTGTGGAAGAAGAAAGCCCAATTTTTTTCAAGTGCTCATTTTCCAGCAATGATCTTGTGCTCCTTTCTCTCTAGTTGTCTGTGAGTCCAAAAAGTCATTCTTTGTTTGGTATCGCTGCAAAGATAAAAACAAGCAGCTTCTGCTGAGGCTTCTGCTGAGGCTGCCCAGTCATTATTTCCCATTCTAATGCTGACTATGAAGTTTAAGTTCACTTTTCAGGCTAATGATCTCTCATCAGGTCACTGCAGAGAAAACAGAAAACAATGAGACAGGAGAAGACACAGGAGATGGTACAAATATATCTTTGTTTTTTTATTCCTGACCTTCCAAATCTAAGGTGCTGCTGTATTTTATTAAAGGACAAGGCACGAACTGCAGGGAGGGAGCTGAAATGACATCATATATTCTATTACGCTTTTATGTCATTTTTCTACTTTTTCTAACCTTTCTGATTCCAGT
The DNA here is from genome assembly GCF_000699245.1 of Pterocles gutturalis. Classification (NCBI taxonomy): domain Eukaryota; kingdom Metazoa; phylum Chordata; class Aves; order Pterocliformes; family Pteroclidae; genus Pterocles; species Pterocles gutturalis. The sequence goes on along the minus strand of NW_010154127.1, from coordinate 399 downwards.
AAGTTTACCTCATTTTTATTGTTGGGTTTTTTTTAAAATCTTATTTAAAAACATATTACCTTTTTCATTTCTATTTGTTTTTACTACAAATAGTATTTCATGGATGTCTGCTTTACTGACTCCCATAGCCACTGGCTTGTGAAATGTAGGTAGTACCCTTCCAGCACTGGGGCTTCTGTGTATTGAGTCTTTAAAACACCTCCATCCCTACAGGTGACCAAAATGCTGGAGAAAGTCAGGTCTTTGTTAAAGACACAAATGTGTAATTTGTGTTAGGGTAATCGAATGTTTTCATAGTTACTGATACTTTCTAGTTTAAGTTTTTAAAGGGTTTTTGGCTACAGCAGAAAGCTTGGCAGGATCTGGTTCATAGACTGCAGGTTACTGACAACTGGGCAG
>NW_010154126.1:0-875 GCF_000699245.1 Pterocles gutturalis | reverse complement strand
ATTAAAGTTTTGCATAATTGAAACTCCAGACAGCATGGTTCATACCAACTTATTTTAATGCTGGTCAATATTTGAGCAGCATGTTTGAATAAGCAAGAAAAAAAAGCAGATTTAGGAAGAAATATCAATAAATCAGCACATGAAATAGTTTTTGTGAAACTAAGATATAAAGAGGAGAACCTATGGCAAAATAATGAGTTTAGTTCAAATACAATACATTTATTAAAAAGAGTAAGGGTTGTTATCTCAGAACTGCCTGTTATGACCTTTGTAGCCTCAGCAGAACATAAAATGAAGACATGTTCTACATTTTAATACTACTGCATTCATTACATGCCCTGCAGGGGCCATCACGATCATCTTTTCTGACCTCCTGCATGGCACAAGAAACAAGACCTCACTGAGTTCAATTAATACCATGTGAATTTAGTCTGTAATCTACTGATAGCTCAACTAGTGCTTCAGAATCATGGGGATAAACATGGCAGGAAAAAATGAACTTAGTTTTAGTTATCAAGCAAATATTTCTAGAATTTTCTTGTTGCTTTCTAAATAATTTCATTTTTAAACACTTTTAATACTGAAATGGGATTGAGGCTGAAAAGGATTTTCTTGTTACATGTCTTAAACTTGCTAAGGGACTGGTGAGATGCAGAAGTGAAATCTTACTGGTAAAAACTCATCAGGTTTCACTCTGGCTAGAATATACTATTTGTTTTAAAAGCAGATAACAAGTCAAAATGCTGAATAGAAAGGATGAGGTTATTATTTCTGATTATAAGAAAAGTATTATGATTTATCTTGTGGGCTTCCAAAAGCATCTTTGAAGTATTCATGCTAAATATGTCTGTGTCTGAACTCAGAGAGGGCAATAA
>NW_010154125.1:0-874 GCF_000699245.1 Pterocles gutturalis | reverse complement strand
TTTTTTTCAAGGGAAGGACATGACAGAAAGAAAAGGGCTGTTCCAAACCACAGAACATCTTAGTTTGGAGATGTTGTCATACACATCATCTCCACAATGTCAATTAACCAGCCTACTTGTACCCAAAGACACAATCACCCACAAAGTCCTTGCATGTGTTTCTCCTTAAATCACAGGCACAAAACAGCACAAAATTTGCACTGAAGGCAAAGTGCCTGTTGCTCTGCAGGACACTGGTCCCAACAGAGCAGAAAACAAGGTAGAAAACAGTTGGGATCTTCATCCCCTGAAGGTGATGCAATAAAAATCCTGCATTTCCTCAATGCTAGTGCTACTTTTTAATCACATCACCATCAGTAGGTCTTTCTCTGTATTTAGTAAAGCTCAACTTACTTTTCAATTGTTTTGGTACCTTGCTGAGAGACAGGAGCACAACGGCTCACTGGTTAAGGCGGAATGGAAGGGGAGAGGTACACAAACGCAGTGGCATGTGATGCAGAAATACAGGAATTTGTAATGCAGACACTTCTTGATACAGGGCAGCTGATGAGCCTCCTCCATGGTAACAAGGATGAGGACTAGAAAAAAAACCACCATGCTTCAAATAACTTGTAATCTCTTGCTACAGACAGGGAACAGACTGAAGCATCAACAGAAGAGTCCCGTGAGAGTGACTACCACCACTTTTTGAGAAACTCCCATATAAATATGCATGATCCTTCATCTCTGACAAAACAACTAATTGAGATTATCCAAAAGCTAACCAGAACTGTTTATGAAGGAGTCCACAATCATCTAAAAGCTGCTACTACCAAGCACTAGGAAACATGACACACTTGAAGAAGTAGAGTACTGAGGGAGCTGGCAGGGGAGC
>NW_010154124.1:0-875 GCF_000699245.1 Pterocles gutturalis | reverse complement strand
TATCCACAGAAAGCCCTCCAAAAAGGGAAGTGGTGCCACTTTGGTGAGAGAGGGCTGTCCTAACGCTGTGTCCCAGATGTAGTCGGCACCGGGGTATCACAGGATATTTCATGGAACACACTACTCCTGGTTGGAAAGAAAGCGCTCTGTCAATCCAGCCCATAGCACTAAAAGGTAATGATGTTGCCTAGGAAGCCTGGTTTTCCTTAGGTGAAAAGTTTCTATTTTTAGTATCAAATACCAAATCTGCACATGTAGGGCAGCAGAGAAGGAGGCAGAGGCTTTAGCAGAAACACTGCTCTCTTTGTGTTTAGCACTGGAAGTACTGACCTTCAGAAATAAACGCAGCAGTGCACAAAACAGTATCATCAGGCAAAAGCAAGCGAAGCATACCAGCTACATCGTGGTTTTCCAGCAGGACTAGCAAGTACTGCTCACAGGTCGACTGAGAAAATTGCTGGAAAAGACAGCTGCCTCTCAACCAAGTCAACTCAGTACACCTAGAGTGACTTCAAAGCCCATTTTCTTTGAGCTCAAACTACATCTTTAAAAAGTTTTTAAAATAGCTAAAAAGTACCAATGTTTAAAGAGACATCAGGATCAATACAGTTCTATCTAGTGAAGACAGGAGATTCTCCCTAGGGAAGAGAACAGGATGGTAATAATTGGGTTATCTTCTGATGTCCTCAGTCTGGAATGAAAACCTCCTGTTACGAGGTGCCAGAGCTCACAAACTTATTTGAACACTGAACTTCATAGCATATTTCATAATTTCACAAGACATCAAAGCTAAATGTCTGATAAAATTATACTTGCCTTGACAGTAAGCATAGCCTTTAAAAATAAAAAAAATAAAGGGAATGAAAATATTCCTG
>NW_010154123.1:0-875 GCF_000699245.1 Pterocles gutturalis | reverse complement strand
ATAGTATTTTCCCTTCTATGAAGTTGTTACTTCAAGCATTTTAAAATGGTACTTTTGTGATCTGATTACATTCTCAAATTCACATAAATTCATCAGCACACTTAAAATTTTATTTAAGACTAGTATTACTATTTGGTAGTAGCAGTCTCATGCTGATTTGCTTCTGAATCTTCTGTTTTGGGATTAAAAGGATGAGGAATAACTCTCTTACTATGGCGTGAGTGGTAGGCTGAAGGCTGCCTTAGGTTAGAACAGGCTTATATCTTCTTAAAATTAGTGCTTGCCAAATATGTGTAAGAAGTTGAAAAATACAACAAAACCCTGCTGTAGTTAGACTTCTTTTCATCGTGCTTGCAGTGAATATCATAATTGCTTAAGTTCTTACAATTTCTGGTACAAATAAGCATTTTTAAACATTTGATATAAATTTAATTATTTGAAAAATGATGACAGCAAGCATAGCTCAGAGGCGGGAAGCTGGACAGTGAAGAGGATGAAACAGACAAGAATGATAGCCCTGTTGTTGCACAGTTTGTTTCTCTTCACTATTTGATATTCAAGAAGTAGTAAACTTGACCTGTGCATATTTGCTTTCAAGCTGGGAGTGCAAAATCTGTGGCCAGCTTTACTTCCAGTACTAGAATAACATGAAGGACTCTCAGAGGGAGGGCTTAAAGAAGTAGTGAGGAATTAAATGAAGGAATAAACAACTGTTCTGAGGCAAATAGTACAACTTCCACTCTCTTTGCACTTTCATTCCTTCCATGGTCAATCCATTAGTTCAGTTATATCTGTCTCCTTCCCATAAGTGTTTCCTTCTTTGTGTGTTCCTATGTTATATTCTTAGGTGAAGGATGATGAATTTAAAAAAAAAA
>NW_010154122.1:0-875 GCF_000699245.1 Pterocles gutturalis | reverse complement strand
AGGGATTGGAGGTACTGGTGGATAAAAAATTACTCCAAGTAAATCCTGGACTGAGGAAGAAGCCATTGACACCAGCACTGTATTTCTCCCTGCAACAGGTGTGGGCTGTGGATGACTTGCTATATCCTTCCCTGCCCCTAGACTTTAGCCATCAACATTAGGACGCTGAGGGGCAGCAGAAGGCTGAGCACAACACCAGAGAAAGGGCTAACAGCCAGAACATGTGTGTATAGGATTTTTAAATGTATAGTTTTTATTTAAACTTCTCCTCTTTAACGCAATTCTTTTCATTTTTCTCTCTTTTCCCATAATAATTATATCTGTGCTAATACTGGCACCTTGATTATATTGTTAAGATTTCAATTACACTAACAATAAATTCTCCTCTTTACACATAAAAATAATTTTCTGTTTGTCCGTAACAAGTTTTTAAAGACAACAGGACTGCCACAGCCTGGCTGAGTTGCTGCAGGAGCACTACTGCTGGAGCCTGCACCAATTCCTTGCTATTTTGGCTCAGGGGGAACCTCTAGTTATGGCTTAACCTAGAAGTAACATGATTTGATGCATTAATGCTGCCCATTACAAACAATGCAGAACCTAAATGCTTCCATTTGGTATAGGAGTCCTTAAATCCTCCAGAAATGGTGCCCTGCTGTGTGGGTAAGGTATCACCTGGCCCATGGAAAGTAAGTTTGGACAAGGAAGGAGATACATGTTAACACTTCACAGTGTTTACTAGTAAAACGAGTGGGAGGACAAATGTTAGAAATTATTTCTGACAGTAAATAGTGCTTAGGTAGTGACTTTGATATGGTAAGCAGCTGACACCAGTTTTGGCACTAAGTGTTAATGCAATTTAACAAGAGCAAGTG
>NW_010154121.1:0-875 GCF_000699245.1 Pterocles gutturalis | reverse complement strand
TGGCCCTTGGCCAACCAGTAATCCCCAGCAAGCTGGGGGTGGGCACTACGTACCTGGCCAGAAAGGGCACCATAACAACACCCTGTGCTTGCTCTGCCAGTAATGGCTCTCTGCTGCTTCTCTGCGCGCCACCCTTCACCCTGACAATGCTTGGCTTCAAATGGGTCACTTTATATGAAAGTCATTGGAGACTTGTACCTGATGTAATGAGAGTGGATGTCTTGGAGAAGTGGTCAGGTGTTGAGAAACATCTGCACATAATACCCTGAGTTAGCCCCTTTTCGTTCAAGAAAAATCCTATTTGAGATCCCAAAAGGAGGTAACTCAGCTGGAAAAGGCATTTAAGATTCTGGTATCATCAATGTATGCAAATAGCTCCATCTAGTTCATGATGTCAACTACCAGGCCGGGTATTAGGAAAATCAAGCTTCTCTACATGAGCAGGAGTGCCCTAAGGCTCCATGTTGCACAGCAGAGAGGCATTTTCATGTTATTCTTCTATCAGAAGGATGTTATTTCTCCTTTCAGCAAAAGTTCAAATGAACAGAAACTTCATATACAAGCCAACCTTCAGTAATTAGATATACCTATGGTTGCAGTTAGATCAGAAGATCTTGTGGCTTTTTCCTAAACATCTCTAGTTGTTTTTTAACTCAAGTATTAGGTAATTAAAACAATCCTTGTGGCACTATGCCTAGAGGCATCTTCTGGGGAGACTGAAAGAGGCCCTCCTTAAAGGGTGCATTTTGATTGCCTCATCTTCTGTCAAAGCTGCTCATAAAAGTTAAATTATTATAGATAAGGTTTTGTACCTTCAAATTATTTAGGGGTCAGGTGTGGAATTCTCAATTAAAAAAAAAAAAACCCTCTTGAGG
>NW_010154120.1:0-872 GCF_000699245.1 Pterocles gutturalis | reverse complement strand
TGGGGTGGGATAGCAGGGAAAGGAGTTGGCCCTTTAAACCCTGGCAAATTGAGGTGGCAGAAAGGCTGGAGCTCCTCGGCCAAGAAGACTGCGGTCCTGTTCTCGTGGGGATGGACATTGCCCAAGGTGTCCTGTGGAAGTTGTAGGAAAGCACATCTCCAAACTCTCCTTGCAGAGATGCCCAGGCAGGAGCAGTAATTTTATGAATGAGCAGCCAAGTGCCAGCCCTTGGCCACAGGACAGGCTGTGGAGCAGTGTCCAGCATCTCCTGCATCAAACCCGCAACTCCTGCCTTAACTGGAGCGTGGCTTTTAGAAAGGCACCAGACCTCCCTCTCCTCCTCTCCAGGCTCTTCTCCTGAACCTCGCTGGTTCTTTCTGCACAACCTCCTGTGGAAATGTCCTTTCCCATCTGTCAGCCCAGCTCGTGCACCAGCCCAAGCAATTCATCTTGCATCTGAGTTAACAGCAGCATCCTTCTCTCTCAGCCCGTTGTATCCGTGCAGAAGGCAGCTGCCGAGCATCCTTCCGCAGCACTGCTGCTCTGCCTGTGTCTGTAGCAGTGAGTGCTGTCACTGTGAAAGTCCTGCCGAGATGTCCTCACGACCTCCCTGGGGACATCTCCCCTCTCCTTGACCCCATGTGAGAACTGATCTTGATGCCAAGGAGAAAATCCTGTGAAGATCACAGTGAGCACCTCAATGCATTGCTGAGCTGCCTGCAAAGGCTCCCATGTGAATTAATACTTTTTTAACTGGCCCCATGCAGGCAAAGTCTTAGCAGATCATACAGCACACCAAAGGCAGAGCTGCTCTCCCTGTCTTTGTCCTGCAAGATAAGAAGTTATAGAATTGTAGAATCATAGAATGGTTT
>NW_010154119.1:0-872 GCF_000699245.1 Pterocles gutturalis | reverse complement strand
TTTTTTTTTTCCCCCCCCCCCCCATCATCAGGTGGGACCCCATGGTAACAGAAATTGGAGGATAAGATAAGCTCATACACATACACTTTTTTTAAAAGGTTTGAATACTTCTAAGTATTCACAGCTTTTAACTGTGTGTAATGGTTGATAGATCCTGTTAAATTCTAGAGTAACAGTATTTTGGAATTTGGGAAAGGTAGGAGACAGGAATCAGCTGGTCTGTTTGACAGTCAGTAGATGGGGCATGTGTAAAGATGTGTTTTTTGCTGAGAAGGTACTCTTAATTCTCTCCAAAAGGTGTAAGGAAAAGAAAGCTCTCTTCTCCTGATGGTGTCTTTTGCTGAGGCTGAGCATACGCTCCTTACGTGACTTGTCTCTGTGATGTTGAGCCCTGCCCTCAGGAGCTGCTGAAGAAGAGAACAGAGAAGAGATCTGTGAATGTAAGAGTGGGGAAGAGCAGCAGGTAGAAAATCTGTTTTGAGAAAGGTGGTTTAATTAGGGCCTCCTCCTGACAGACTAATGGGGGTCAGCAGCTGGAAGTGACCTAAATCCAGGAAGAAGGACCAGCAAATACAATGTGCTGGGGGGAAAAAAAAAAGGGCTGGCAGAAAAGTGTGTTTCCCAGCAGTGCAGTGGTTAAAGCTCAGATGATTTCCAGCATCCAGGTGTAACTGGTGGATACTGTTTGAGAAACACTTTAGTGAGAGTTTTTCTAGAGCTCCCAGTCCTTTGATGGCCTTAACAGATGACATCTTGTGGCAAAGAATCAGAATAACCTGGAGAAATATCACAGGTTAACAAAGGCTCAGGCAGCCTTACCAGATGTGAATTTTCTGACTCTTGACCTGCAACTCTCTGCAGCAGGTGTACAT
>NW_010154118.1:0-872 GCF_000699245.1 Pterocles gutturalis | reverse complement strand
TCAGTTGCACTCCGATTGTTGCTTGCTTGCACCATGGTATAATTGCGTTTAACCCAGAATCCAATGAGAACTCACCCTGACCACACTTCCCTGAAAAAGCTTTTCTACACTTTTATATAAATCAACAGACACACAGGATGAACAGCTCTTCAGTTCTTTCACTGCGTATAAAAAGCAGGTTTTCTTTAAACCGATAGCTTAATAGTTAAATATAGCTTTTGCCACATTTCTTGCTTGTAATTCAATGCAATGCTTCTTGATACCTCAGTCATCATCTTGCTGATTTCTTTTCTGTCAATGGAACAGGAAAGTTCATAATGTTAGTTCACAGTTATCTGAAGTAAAAGCACCAATAAATCACGACAACTGCTTCCAGATACAATGGATATTAGACAATAACTGCATTTCTAAGCCAGAAAGAACGGTAAGAGACAATATTTCCAGCAAATGGATCACAGCAATATAGTCTCTTACCCATCCCAAACTGTAGGATTTTATTTCCAGTAAAGAACAAGATTTGATCCCTACATTAACCAACAAAATATACAGGAACGAGAAAATGTGATGGTGGTGGCAGAAGTCAGTGGTCAAGATGAAGGCAACCTGCCCTCCATTCCCTAGCTTACAAAGATATCATGTTTTCATGTCACTGTTCATAAAAGGAACAAAGAAACTGTATTGAAAAAGGAACAAGTCTTTTTCTTAATATACTTATTTTCTAACCTTTAAAGAAGTCCTTAAAAGCATTAGCTTCAGCCACTCAAAAAATACATTTCCATTTATACTACATTTGCATTTACATTTAAATAAGAAATAAAATAGCTAGGTCCTTCAGTACAATTTGTCAAAATACATTCATTGTTTCTCATAAA
>NW_010154117.1:0-872 GCF_000699245.1 Pterocles gutturalis | reverse complement strand
CTTTCCCTGCTGGAAATAAATTCAGGAGAACTTCTGGAGGCTCTTTGGGTGTTTGCTGTGTGCTCAGGGTCCCTGGGGAGGCACGGGTGGTGCTGGTACGGTGGAGAACGTCCCCCTTGGGTCACTCGTTGTCATTTCTGCCCTTCCGCAGTGATCCGCAACGTGAAGTTTAAGATCCTGGATGCGGTGATTGCTCAGGAGCCCTTGCACCGCGGTGGAGGACAGATCATCCCGACGGCCCGCAGAGTGGTCTACTCCGCTTTCCTCATGGTGAGGAGTACGCTGAGCGTGACAAAGGCTGAACCTCGCGCTGTGCCGGCTCCTGCGGGCTCTGAGGAGCCTGGGTTGCCCGTGTGCTGCCCCGAGGATGGCGGTTTAACCCGACCCATTCATCCATTAACGTTCCCAGCGCCCTGTGAGCTGGCAGACGGGTTTTACAAGCATTCACGTTCCGGTCTGGCTGGAAACTCGTGCGCATCTGCTCTGTCGCCCCTTTCTGCTGCTGTTTGGTTTGCTGGGAAGGGTGGGCGTGGGGCAGTGGGGAGCATATGAGTCACGGCCAGAAGGAGAAAAGCTCCTTTCAGTGTTCGATGTCGTTTGGGCGGCCATGGGGCAGCAGGAACCCTTTCACCCTCAGCCAGGCGCCGTGTTGGACCGAACCGTGCTGACTCTTGAACCCAATTGTGTTGGCACTGCTGGAGGCTCAGCGGCTCGTGTCTCTTTCTCCTCGCAGGCCACCCCTCGTCTGATGGAGCCCTACTACTTCGTGGAGGTGCAGGCTCCTGCCGACTGCGTGTCCGCGGTGTACACCGTCCTGGCCAGGCGGAGGTGAGCGGCTCTGCCCGGCTGCTGTCGCCTTTTTGGCAAAGGAG
>NW_010154116.1:0-872 GCF_000699245.1 Pterocles gutturalis | reverse complement strand
AAAAAAATGCCCACATTTAATAGGGCTATGGTGCTTGTGTCATTGCCAAGTTCTAAAATAATACTTCGCTTTGTCTTTGGTGACGATTTTTGTACAGACAGGCAATGCAAACACACAAACAGCTCTCAGTCTTAGTCGCAGCTTTCTGCAGGAAAGGACTACTTCAAATACTGCCACTGTACCAAAATGGATGCATGGAGGAAATACAGAGAGGGCTCCCTTCTTCCTGCACTCCCCAGTCACTGAGCTCAGCTTGCAAACAGAAAGGACCAAGTTCTAGTCTTCGCCCTCCCTGCTTTGCACTGCTGCAGCAGCAGAAAGTAGGCAGGAATCCAGCCTGTCAGGCTGGCTGGGGATTCCCCCAGCATTAGGGAATCACAATGTGGTCTAGCACTACTTTTTCCTCCTACCTTTGGTGTTAAGAGTCTTAACCAAGGTGAGCACAATATCTGAAGTGCAGCTGTATTCCAACAATCCCAATCTGCCACAGCAGCATCTTAGGGCATTCAAAACCAAATCCAGATTAGAGAAGCTGTGCTGTTTACGATGTCTTTGCTTTATCCTGATTTCTTAGGGAAACAAATTTAAATGTTCAGGCTGTCTGTAATTTCCCCATAACAGCAGAACAGATTACCAAGTCTCAACCAAGTTTGAAAGAGCAAGGGAAGTCTAAGATTCTACAAATTTCATTTGTAGTGCTGAATCTCTAAGGGAAAAGAGAGATTCAAACTGCTGCTATCACAATGGAACAAATAACTGTCATTTAATCCTTAATGTATTCCAAGAGAAAGAAAAAAGATGGACAGGCAGCAGAGACAGCTCCAAATGAGCCACGAACACTGTCTTCACCTAGACCAAGAGACAAGAGAGAG
>NW_010154115.1:0-871 GCF_000699245.1 Pterocles gutturalis | reverse complement strand
ATGCAGTGGAAGTATTACTTCAAACATCAAAACTTTACTGCAGCCGCATACATGGAGAACTGAGGAATCCTAACAAAAATAGTCTTCACCTGGAGCCTTCCCTGGCTCCCTGACATCCTCACCATTTGAAGGCTGAATCAATTGGCATTGCCTTTGGGAAAGGTTACCATGAAACAGAGGTCTTTGGTGGTTTTGTGGTAACTGTGTTGTGTAATAACATGATGCCCATGATTCTGTATTTATACACATTCATGTAGACATGGTCTCCCTTCTTTTATCTGGCAGGAAAGGGAATAGGAATAATCTTAGGTTGTATCAGTTCCACTGCTCAATAGGCTCTCTCTGGTGGGAGCAGACAGTCAGTATCTTATATATAGAGGACATGGACGCTGAGATCACAGGCAACTTACAAACCGCTGTTCTTTTTCCCAACAGAAGAAATATGCATTGTTTGATTCTTTCATTTTGTTTCAACGCAGCATAATCAATTCCACATACATGATGAGCTTCTTTTAAATACTCAGATCCCAGAGGAAGATTCTCTAGTTTCATTTGGCTTTTCTTGGAATAATCTTAGTCCTCACAATAAGATAATAAAGTCTTGTTAATTCATACTTACTAGGCTATTGTATTTGAAAGATTTCAGATGTCATAAATAAAGGCTTATCTTGGATTTCTAGCTTGCCTCTAAAAGGAAATATCTAAAGCTTTTTACAAACAGAGCTGAAGCCTGAAAATCACTTGAAATAGTGTCGTTCAAGGGCAAGACCATTCTTTTGTCCTGTGGATAAACAAAATAAGACCTGTTGAATAAACAGTAATGGTGAGGAAACCAATGTTAAAGTACCAGCAATGATTATTTGGGGTGGGG
>NW_010154114.1:0-871 GCF_000699245.1 Pterocles gutturalis | reverse complement strand
GAGTCCCCTTTCTTCTCCACCAACCTCTTTTCCCGTGTCCTCCAGCTGCAGGCAGTTGCCCCGTGCCACCCAGCCTACATCCTGCTCGGGAGCAAAGGTCTCGGGCACGGCAAGACCGTTTCCCTGGGTGAGCGGGTCGCTGTGCAGGGATGAGCAGCATCCCCCAAGGCGATGCTGGCCATGCACAATGTGGCATTTGCATCCCAGTGCCTGCGGCACACCGTGGTCCTGCAGCACACCATGGTTCAGAGCTGCTTCTCCTCTTTTCCTTTTCTGCAGAGCACCAGGAGCCCGCCCAGCCAGGTGGGGTGTTCACACCAACCAACAAGGCTGTGGGCAGGTAGAAGCTTATGGGAAGGTGCTGTTTATTTGGATGTAAAATGTTTCCCCCCCTGGTGCACGGATCCTGCTGCTTCCCCCTCCTACCTGCCCAACTGAAGCAGTTTGGGTCTGATTACTTGCAGCCAGCACGGCTCCTGCTGTTCAGCTGGAGGTTTTGATGCACAACACTCGAAAATCAGGAGTGAGGACTCTCCAGCTGCACACCCAAAACCAGAGGGAGCAGTGATGGCTCCTACTATCTGCAGAAAATGCCCCGTAGAGCAGGGTCAGTCCTGGGGCTGGTAATTACTCTTGACTCGCCTGGGTCTGCAGCCAGGGCACTGTGACAAGGTTTATTGTTTCTCTCCAAAAGTGGTTTCTAATTGACACTGGAGCAAATCAAAGAGGGGTGAAATCAGCTTGAACTGTGCGGCTTGCTTCTCTGTAGTTTCCTCTTTGTCTGATGGACACGGAGCAGTGCCATTCCTGGAGCACTGTGGCTCTCATTGCTCATCACCCCGTCCAATGTGCTCCACGGCCGTGGCAGCCG
>NW_010154113.1:0-870 GCF_000699245.1 Pterocles gutturalis | reverse complement strand
TGAGAGATGTGCGGAACAGCCCAGCAGACTGACTGGATTCTCTCTGAAGCCACAGTTGCTGCCAAAATTGCCATACCTTGTTAGTAAAAGCAGTAGAAGTTTTTGTGCTCCTGTTCACAGAACAGAGAAGTTCTGAAAAACCCAAGCAGTTCTATCCTCCACTTTCACTTGAGTCCCAAAAACCCGAAAGCTCCTCCATCCCAGATCACAAAGCGAGGAGGCTGGCTGCTCGCCCATCAGCAGAAGGTTTGCTGGGCACCAACCAGCAGCTGCATCCACCCTAGCAAGCACCTTTGTCACTCACCTGTGAACATTTTCACAAAGTCAGCACTTGACATGCTCATAAACACATCGGCTGTCACAGGAGGCTTTCCAAAACCAGCACTCCCACCCAGGGTTTTCAGGTCAATATACCAAGTGCCTCCTTCATCACCTGGGCAGACAGTAAAAAGAGGTGACAAGGCAGCAGAGAGTGCTGTCCCCTCCCTGTCTCTCCCTGTCAGATGGCCACTGCCGTGTCCCTTTGGAGCAGTCGCAGGATCCTACATACACTGCTGGTGCTCTGCAAGAAGTTACCGCTTGCCCCAGGCTCTGCGTGCAGGCACAAGCAGCCGCTGGCATACGCCCCGCAGCACCACAGACTGGGGACACGGGCACAGGAGCCCAAAGCCAGCACTTTGCTGGCAGACCTGGTGGCAGCTTTTCACATGACCTTGTCTAGCGTCACCCCAGCCCTGTGCACAGGGAGGGCCAGCACCAGGACAAAGCCTGCTCACAGATGCTGGTGGGGGGCAGCAGCTCCCTGCGCGTGTGGGAGCTGGTCCCGTGGAGCACCCCATGGACCAGAGCAAAGGGTGGGCTGCTGCGAGA
>NW_010154112.1:0-870 GCF_000699245.1 Pterocles gutturalis | reverse complement strand
TTTTTTTACCAAATGTATTTCCCCTCTTTCTCTATATAGTTTTAGTAGACAACTGTCAGAACGTGCAGACTGGGAAAACACAGGAGAAGCTTCTACAGGTGGTGCACAAGGCATCACGGTGCTTAGCACTCCTCATCGGGCAGGAGCTGCTGGCTTTGTGTTGGGCGCACCTGCTGTGGACAGAGGAGGTAGGATTCTTAGTCATCGAGGAGCTCATGAGGAAAATCATTATGGCCTTTTCTTTAGGTAGTTTGTATTGTTAAAGCTTATTGTGTTCACTGTTGACTTTAGCGGAGACATCAGATGGAGTAGCACAATACATTTTATCAATGTGCTTATTTGTTGCTAGTTGAAGGCACTTCTTGTCAGGTTGTGAAGGCAGTTGTGATTTGCATGCTACATGTCCACTTACACGGTTGCTGCCTTCTGCCCGTCAGATTGCCCGTCTATATAGGCTTTCCTACAGAGAGGAGAAGGAGGGCAGGGAAGGAACTAGACCAGAGTGCTTTTGTTTTTCAGGTGTGTGCTTTTACCTATAGATGGACATTCAAATGGTGAAAATCCGTTGCAAAAGCAGCAGGTTCATCCTGAATAGCTGTTATCTTTTTGTAGTTGGGAAGCAACAGATGAGTTAGCAGGAAGGTAACTTGTTGATTTCCACTGAGTTTGTCTGTCTTTGTTTTAATACTAAGTTTCACCTGCACTAAGCTCGTTTTAGTGACTCATCAGTTACAGTTGTTTCTGTATAGGTGCTGTAAAGACATATTTAGGAAAAATTGTCTGGGAAAAGTAACCTTTGTAGTGACAATAGAGTGTCTATCTGTACTGTATCTTCTTGGACATAGTAAAAATTTTAAAAAATAGTAAAAA
>NW_010154111.1:0-870 GCF_000699245.1 Pterocles gutturalis | reverse complement strand
TTTCTACAAGTTTTGGGATCTTTTCCTTTTTTGTTGTTGTTGTATTTGTGGGTTTTTTTTTTTTTATGGGGGGGAAGAGTATGGGGAAGGGTAGACAGGAAGAGAGATCCAATATAGTATGAAATATATTAAAAGAATATAATCAAGGATGCAGGTTTAAGGAATCAGAAAATAGGGAATTAAAGAACAGCAGTTGATGGTACATCTGGATTTTCCAGTTTAGGATGTGCACTCAGTTGTACCCTTTGCTTTCAAGATGGTCTGTGTATTTGCCCATAGTGAGTACGATGGAACTACCCAGACATCCAGAGCCCTGAGGTGGAGCTTCGAGAGCTTTCTTTGAAGTGAACACGTCAAAATACACCAGAAGGCTCCCTGTCTTTGAAACTGTATTTTACTAGCACATAAAATGCGCTGGTTAGAGGTAGTTCTTTAAAGAGAAAAAAATCCTCTGATCTTCTGGACAGGACAGACCAAGTACGAAGACTTCAAAATAAAACCTCTGTGGCCCATCGCAACATCTGTTACAGGCAGATTATTTCAAGGAAGTTGTAAAGACTTTGTATAATTCTCGCTCATCAAACTGTATGCTAGTCAGGAGTCCTCAATGGCTCAGGAGAGCTAAGAATCTTTAAAAACACCTTAAAATAGCGTTTGTGTATCACATCTTTATGTTCCTACATATTTAATACCACCTTTTGCTAGGACTAGGAGTGACTGCTTGTGTCAAGTAGGTGGAAATCTCCTTTTGAAGGCATAAAGCATCCATTTGTAGCAACACAGAGCCATTAGATATCAACTTCACAGTGTTTGCATAATGTATGTATTATGCAAAAGTAGCTTCAGGCAAGTGTGTTTTTTTTTTTTTTT
>NW_010154110.1:0-870 GCF_000699245.1 Pterocles gutturalis | reverse complement strand
TCAAGCGAGGAGCCAGCAGTCACAAACTGTTTAATTCATACCGATTTTCCCAGAACTGTATCCAAGGAGGATGTCACACTTTCCCATTCTCAAGTTCAACCTTTTCTCTAAGTGCATCAGCAAGTTGCACCTCTTCTGAAACTGTACTCTCCCGTGAGTTATTTTTAATCTCCTGCTGCTTCCCATAAGTAGAATTTCACTTCTCTCTGCCTCGGATTGTTATATTCCACTGATAATCTGCTGCTTCGCATAGAAACCTTTCAGCAGCTTGTTTTCTTCCAGCTCCAAGTCACGCTAAACTCAAAGGAGAGCATTCAGAGACATGGGAAGGAAGTATTTACCCTTAGCAGCAGCAATTTAGGGGCATATGTAATATCTAATTTTTAGAATCACAGAGGTTCAGCACATACTCAAACATCCCTCCTAAGCATGTGTTCTTAAAATCCTTTCAAGTTCACCAAAATTGATAGGTTAGTTACTAAAATGGATAGGTTAGTTTTTTGCCTGCTAATACCGAGAGTTTTTCAGATATCCCTATGGTTGCCATCACAATTTCATTTCTCTCTATCATTATGTTGTGTCAGAGATCAAAATCGCAGGGTGTTATTTCTGACCTGTTCAGTTTAAGAAATACATGGAACAGAACATGTTTTAGAGAGACTGTAAGACTGTTGCCTTTGTCTAAATTGCTAGATCTGTCTGTTGTGTATCTCAGACATACATGTGTGTTTGTCCTTCTGTAACATGAACATACATCACAAATGCCTTGAAAGTCCTACTGTCCTGTTCTTAAAAAGTATCGCGTAACTGTTAAAGTACAAGGCATGGTTAAACAACAAACAAAGAAAAATCAGTGATATTCTTGAGATA
>NW_010154109.1:0-870 GCF_000699245.1 Pterocles gutturalis | reverse complement strand
AAGATTGTGGCTATGGAAAGATAATTTACTTTTTTTTCTCCTTCATTTTGCAGGATACAGGACACCCCTGCACAGCTAGTGATCCAAACACCTGTCTCATGCCAGTATCTCCTCAGCATTTCATTGATCTCTTCAAATTTTGAGATGTTCAGTAGCTGTTCTCCTGTGCTTGTGGCCATTTTTGTGAAGAGTCAGGCAGGATACATTATACTTTTTGTGCAATATATTTAAGAGTAATGTTCTGTTGTAGTTAAAAAAAAAAAAAAGATGGGGGAGATTATCAGACAGGTTTATTTGGCATATTGTTTTTGTGCAGAAAAGAGCTAAGGAGGAGGAGACACATCAAGAAAATTTCTTTGTCAGGAAATCTGCAGTGGACTTCTTTTCAAGTCCAAGAAAGATCATTTTAATCTCAACTTTAAATCCATTCTTTTGATGCCTTAATAGTTGGTTAAAATTATGTGGGGGGGTTTTGAAAATTTCATGGAAGAGTTAAAACTACTCTTACAGGGACCAAAGGAGGGGGGTTTCTGTTAATCTTTCTTTCTTTAAGCCAGTGTTTTCAAAACACCTCCATATAATTTGCACTATTATAAAGAATAAGCCAATATTCTTTTGGACTCTTAATATACCAGTTACCAAGGTGGCATTAGTCATTGTGAGCTAGTGAATAAAATATATACAGCTGTGGTTATATTTGTTGTTGAACCTATGAATGAAGGAAGTAAACCAATCTTTGTACATACATTATGCAAAAAATATTTATTTTTCTTAAGGACTTTATTAAACTTATAATCTATCTATCTCAGCACATCCTGCATAACTCAAGACAGATCTGGGGCTACTGGAAAGTGATTTTTTTTTTTTTTT
>NW_010154108.1:0-869 GCF_000699245.1 Pterocles gutturalis | reverse complement strand
TGCCTGCACAGGAATTGTCAGACTTTTACAATAAGGCAGTGCTCTCCTCCCAGGAGAGATCCATGAAACAATCATAAGGTTTGCACCCTGGGAGGGCCTCAGGGAGCACAAAGGAGGGATGAAACAGCCATGCTGAATGCAGGTATCAGCCTTGTAGGTGCCTCATGTCAGATTACTTGAGTCCGTGTATAATCATCTCTGGGTTTCTGTGTCTCTATGAATTAAAAGGGAAATGCAACTGAAAGGAAATAAACACATCCACACAGTGCAAGCTCTCTTCAAGGTTCAAACCCCCCAGCAGCCTCCATTGCTTCACTAGGCACGTGGAACTGCACTTCTCTAGTTATGGGATGTCTCTGAGCCTACACCTAGCAGACCCCCCTGAGAGTGCCACAGTAGGGTACAGAAAGAGAAAAAAAAAGTCTCCAGAAGGTCTCGGTAAGGTCCAATGTGATCCACTGTCCCATATGATTCTGCTCATGGCTAAACCTCAGAATTCCTCTCAGCTCAGCCAAAGGCAAACAAACGGCTGCTTTCTTATGATCTCCCAGCACAAGAGGGTGTTACTAGTTCAGTGATAGTCTGGGGGGTTAGAGGAGTGGGTTGTACTTATCACTTGTTGCTTTTCTCCTCTCTCTGAAAGTTGTTCAGGGTTTAAAAACAGAAAGGTACCTGTGAACTAGCTGTAACCTGCAAAATGCAGCTGGCAGTGAAGCTTAACCCTCCCTCACTTAACTCGTACTTTGCAGTCTCAGAACAATTGTTTTAAGCAGACTTTATTTACAGAGAAAAAGTAGCAAGTAAATGCACAGAAGGGACTAATTTAACCAACCCTTTGGATAAAAGTCAGGGTAGGGCAAGAGGTGTCA
>NW_010154107.1:0-870 GCF_000699245.1 Pterocles gutturalis | reverse complement strand
TAGTGGTTAAAATTAAGCATGTTTATAAAAGCTTTGTTGCATCAGCCTTCTGTAGGAACAAGCTCTCTGTCTCTGGCATCTCTGCTGATAAGTTGTACCAACAATTAAGTTAATTAGGACTATGGCTGCTTCACAAGAGGTGGAAAATACTTCAAAATTTAGTACAACTTCACCAACTTCATTTATTCAACATTAACAAGTACTTGGTAGTGAAATTATATTAAAAAGGAAAAAGGTCAAGAACAATGCAACTCCCAAATGTAATAATTTCCCTTGTGATTACAGAAGTACAGATACATGAGCTAGGTAGTGAACTTTTGGTATGTCTTTTTTGCTTCTATGTCTAGTTCTGTGCGATTGTCTGTTTTTGGATGTTGCTCCACATTTAGAGGACACATAAGAGAATATGGATTGAACCAGGAGCTGGAATCCAGGTTTCACAAATGCAGGTTACCACTCAACCCATAGTGTCTACAGAAACAAGAAAACTAGAAAACACAACACTAAAATGCATATATTCTGATCCACCGTCCTTACCTGACTGTCTTTCCTAGGAAAGAGATGGCTTAGAAAGAGTTTTCTACGTCTAGGAGTACTCCTGATTTTTAAGGTTATCTTGTGTAAATGCCAGTTTCACTGCTACTTCACACTTTATTTTTTCTAGACTCTCTGGTAAATATCATCTAGTTCTGTTGGTTTATTGCAGATGAATTTCCAAATTGCTCTACAATTTTGTCTTTATGGACTTCAAGTTCTGTAAAGGCTACACGTGAGAAAAGCCATTGGATATTGAATTTTCCTGCCATTCAGGTTAATAAACACCATTACAAAAAAACCAAACAAAACAAAAAAACAAAACAACAACAACAA
>NW_010154106.1:0-869 GCF_000699245.1 Pterocles gutturalis | reverse complement strand
CTCACCCTTCAGAGCCATGTGCTGTGCATGCACATTCAGTCATCGTGACATCTACTTTACCCCCAAAGCTGAGTGAAAGGGGAGAAATACTGAGCATTGTACTGAGCTGTGATGCAGTTAGGTCCAGTCAGCACCTTTTTTGTTTCTCTTTGTTTTAAGATACCTTAGAATTGTCTTTGTCACTGTTTTGTTTTGCACATTTAATGGCTTCTTTCAGTGTCAAATAGAATTACAGTATCCATTCCAAATCCATACCTTTTATAAGTTTCATGTAATATTACCTATTTGATTAAAAGTCTGTCAGGCCAAGTATAGATTTTATTTGGAATGCTTTATTAGTTAATACCCATAGAACCATGGTGACCTAATGCTGTAGCCAAGCTTTCCTTAGCTGTGCAGATCTCCAGGGGTCTGTTTTGACTTTCCAAAATAGCAAATCTTTTGGTCCTGTATGCCCATCCGTCCAGTCTCCTAGGAATATTTATCTATTTGCCTTGCAAATACTACGTACAACGCACCACTGCAGCAACGGCATTAGGAACACTTGGTTTACTCAGATCCAGGTGACTCATGAGCTTCCTTTCAATCAGTGGACATACTACATCTACTTTGCCAATACTTAAATCTTTCCTAGCTGTTGTTAGTATGGATGGACTAATTTTATGGACTAAAAATAAGTGTAGGTGTGTGATGCTGAGCATCCACTGAAAGAAATGTCGATAACCTACTAAGCAGCTCTCTGGGCAGCAGCTTGGGGAGCCCTGGGGAGTCTGCTGACAGAGTGAAGCCTCTCTGCTCAGTGAAGCCTTTGGCTGTGCAGGGATGTGTGGCGGTGCTGTAGGCATATAGAATCATAGAATGATTTGGGT
>NW_010154105.1:0-869 GCF_000699245.1 Pterocles gutturalis | reverse complement strand
TTCATTGCCAACAAACAAAAGTTAAACATGGTACAGTTTAATTAACTTCAAAACTCTCTCCTCAGCTGTATGCCCAGCATGAGTGCCCTCTCGACACATCTTCCCCTGCCACGAGTGCAGCCTGGCCAGCCCAGGTGTTGGTAGGAGACTCGAGGACCAGGGAGGTCTAGGGGCAGGTCTTACCAGGAGAAGAGGATGGAAAAAAAAGCAGCGAGTTCAGTCTTTTCCAGGTGCTATCAGTGTGCGTCCTGTCTTCTGAGCCATCAGACCACATTTTCTGCAGCTGACTCCCTGTGCTGCCAGTGAACTTACAGAAGCCCTCTGGCTGCTGTCCCCATCTGTCACTAGTTCCATCCTCAGCTGAGCTTTGCCTTTCCTGCCTCCATCCCTGTACACCCAGGCCAGGTGTCTATCTTCCTGCTGGACACCTTGCTCCCTCTTCCACCCCTGTTCAATGCCTTCTGGTCTTTCAACTCTTCAGCCAGAAGATCCCTGTTCGCCCCCACCAGCCTCCAGCAAGGCCCTGCTCTACTCCCAGAATATCAGACAGACGTTCCTGGGCTTTCGTCTTGTCTTCTCTGAAGATCCAAGAGGGCTCTGTGGATGTGGGCTCTCCAGGATCCTGCCGAGCAGGTCCTGAACAAGCTGAAATCCGCTCTCCTGCAGTCCAAGGCTGTGATTCTGCTGTTTGTTTTTTTTCTCTGCCACGGTCACAGCAGCCATGGCTGCCCTCAGCTCCGACAGCCTCATCCAGTTCTGCTGGGACTGTAAGAGAGTCCAGCCCCAGTCAGTCACCAGCTGCCTGTGTCAAAAAGAGAGGGGCAAGGCAGGTGACAGGGACCTGTCTCTGCGCTGGCTCTGAGGACACT
>NW_010154104.1:0-867 GCF_000699245.1 Pterocles gutturalis | reverse complement strand
TTTTTCTTTTCTTTTCCTCTTGATATCAAGTTAGTCAAGAGTTACATCACTCAGTGCAAGACTTCACAACATAGGAAGATGCCCTTCATGTCTTTTAACTTTTCTTAGCTGATTCCACTTAGAGACACTGTGGATAACCTGTGGGGTCTAGCTGGTGATTTCTCAAACCTGAGGGTAGTCATCTCTTCATCGGCTGTGTCGCCCTCTAGACCCCCTCGACTACTGACTAAGCTTTGACTGTTTCCCTCTAGCGGTGACCTTGTTCAGACACTGCTGGCAGGAGTTATTTGCACTAAACTAGGAGCACTGAAGGTTCTCTAAAGTACAAAGAAATCTTGGTGGAGCATGACATCAGAAGAATGCCTCAGGATCAGGACACCACTTCCCTTCTTGAAGAGAATCAAAGCCAGGTAGAACACTTGATTTTCTTTAACTAAATGTAGGATGATCAGGCAACCACATACCTCACCAGGGCTTTTGGGCTATTTGGGACTCTTTCGACTACTCTACTGCATCACTTTCTCCACAGGAATCTCTACAGGGCAGTTCTCACTTCCTTATTCCTCAGGCTGTAGATGACAGGGTTAAATACAGGGGTCACAATCGTGTAAAACAAGGCAAGGTATTTGTCAGTTTCTACAGAGTCCCTTGATCGTTGCTTCAAGTAGACAACCGTGGCAGAGCCATAGAAGACAGTGACCACTCCAAGGTGTGAGGAGCAGGTGGAAAAGGCTTTGTGTCTGCCCAGAACTAAAGGCATTTTCAGAACTGCCCTGATAATTCTAGTGTAAGAAATGACTATCAAGGTAAAGGGAAGGATTACAAAAAGCAGGATGATAGTGTACAGTGTCACCTGGTTCCAGAAAG
>NW_010154103.1:0-868 GCF_000699245.1 Pterocles gutturalis | reverse complement strand
TATATGTGTATATAAGGTGACCTTTCTTTTTGATTTTATTTATCACTTGCTTTCTTATTCCCTTTGAAATAGTTCCACATGAAGCAGATTGTGGTGATATCATTGGGATTTTGTTGGGTTCAAGGATGAGTTCCTATTTGGGTTTGATGATGTTTAGTAGCAGAGTGTAATTATGGTACTGCTTTGCTCTCAGGGGCTACTTACATGGTCTCTCTTTCTCATCTGTGTGGCTGCCTTTTTGTAAAAGAATATTTCTACACAGTCCATAATTCTGGAACATTCGAGTTGTCTATCAAATTTGAAATTGGCCATTAGGCTTAAAAGTTCTTGGAGACGGAGAGATGCCGCAAAGAACAAAATAGGGCAAGCCCTGCTTCCTTAGGAAGCCTTTCCTCCTTGGAAAAATACACACTTTTTATGTTCTTCCTGTAAATGGATTCCTTCTCCAACGTACTGATTGCTATGAATTTCAGTCTCTTTTGGACAAATAATCTTTTTCAGACTTCAGTGATATTTCGTGTCAAACTGTGATTTCCCCAGTGCATATCCCACCATAGAGGAGATGTGCAAGGCAGCTCTTCTCATATGCTCAAGAGAAGTTAGCCTAGCAGACTGCCACCAATCCAGATTCTTTATCTGTTGTCATAGGAAAATGCAAAAGCCAACACCCCACCCATGAGTTATATTATGTTCCGGGCAATATATGGAGGCACTGTACATCCTGCCTCTTAAAGGAGCTGTGCAAAGCACCAGCAGAACTGTTTCAAATTTGGATGCCTCTGTGCTTCTTCCCCAGCGTGTGGATTTTGCATTACTTCAAGAAGTTAAGGAACAGCTCACTAAAATCATAGAATCATAGAATGGTTTG
>NW_010154102.1:0-868 GCF_000699245.1 Pterocles gutturalis | reverse complement strand
AAGTGTCAATCACTTGCGTGTAGATCAAAACCATCAAATACACTCATATAAAAATATATATCTATTTGTGTATGTATTTAAATCAAGAGTTCAAAGGAAGATTATAAACACAATCTTCCTGATTTCATTACTGGCAAAGCAAACATTTTAAATCAGTGTTCAAGTGTCATCATGATGAGAACAGTTGACTGTAAGAACTAAAAGATGCTTCACTTTATGTTAAAATAATACCCCTCCTCTCCACCCCCACCCCTTTCATAGGAAGTGAGGAAGTGTGAAAAGTTGTAGATATCAAAATCTTCTGGTCATTTGCTCTATATCTGGTTATGTTAAGTATTTGAAGCTTCAGTTTGGAGGCTTCATGTTCTTCTGTGGTAGGTGCCTGAATATGATATAACAGAAAGCTTTCATCATTTCACTGTGTTAGTGGTACATGTCTCTGGTTTGCTTTCTGTGCTTACAAAGCAATCCATATTTCTGTAGCTGTCTGTATTTCTTTGAGTTTATATACCAAATTAATCACAGACAGCTTTTAGCAAATTAACAAAAGTTCTGCTTTGGGTAATAAAACTCACCCATTTTCTTGGAAGTCTTTGTTCTGACTAATAGGGTACAACTAAAAATTATGCTTATTCAGATAAACAGTTGTAAATTAGAAAACTGATGTTATGGTCTCATTTTTGTTTTCCAATTTTCATGAAATGTTATTATTGGAACCAAGTCTCTAAATATTATTTATCGTTTCATTACAAAAAATGGTTAATAATAGAATGCATTTGTATTACTTATTCTTTTACTAATGATTTTTAAAATATCCGTTCTAGCCATTTATATTGCTGTTCTAACCTGACATTTGTTCATACTTATT
>NW_010154101.1:0-866 GCF_000699245.1 Pterocles gutturalis | reverse complement strand
CAACCCAAACCATTCTATGGTTCTAAGATTATTCTGGTTGGGAGGTGCATAAATGCACCACATTGCTGGCGTGAACTGCCTCTACATCCAAAGCGCTTATAGATGTAGCTTGCAGAAGGTTTTTGAGTTGTTCAGTCTTAGCAAAAACAGGACCAGTCCCCAGGTATTATGTCCTTCGAGTCCTGAAAATGTTTTGTAAAGGTTTGCATGAGATACCATTTTGATTGTTTTTGAAGTAAAATTTTAGAGAGTGTTTTTCCTGGTAAAGGAGAACTTTTACATTTTCTAGCAAAATTAATGTCTAGATTTCTGTAGTAAAATTTTTATAATGATAGGATTGACTATCTCTGCAGCTCCAGGGCTGCAGGAGACGTAGAAATCAGACAATCGCGAGTCACACTGAAAGCCAGTTCAGAAATAATGAGGCAATTTGTGAAATAGAGATCTGCTTTTACAGAAGTATAGGTCTATGTTTATCTTTTCATGTTTTTACTGCTCTTGATAATGAAGTATCTGTTGCAAAATTTCCAAACATAAAAAT
Source organism: Pterocles gutturalis (assembly GCF_000699245.1). Lineage (NCBI taxonomy): Eukaryota > Metazoa > Chordata > Aves > Pterocliformes > Pteroclidae > Pterocles > Pterocles gutturalis. The sequence goes on along the minus strand of NW_010154101.1, from coordinate 325 downwards.
AAAAAAAGTGTTGTTAAGAATTACAATATCCGTAAAATGCAACTCAACTGTGAAATGGACCAAAATATTTGTAATTCCTTTAAAAATTATTCTTTTCATTCTTTTGAAGACAAACAACATGAAGTTGAAATCCCTTCTCCGACGCAGAAAGAGAAAGAGAAAAAGAAGAGGCCAATGTCCCAGATCAGTGGAGTCAAAAAACTGATGCACAGCTCCAGCCTATCTAATTCCAGTATTCCCAGATTTGGAGTCAAAACAGACCAAGAAGAACTTCTTGCCAAGGTAGAGAATACACAAATCCTGGAATTTAAACCATTTAATTAAA
>NW_010154100.1:0-866 GCF_000699245.1 Pterocles gutturalis | reverse complement strand
GCCTTCTTTCACAAAATGCAACAGAACAATCACAAAAGAATAAAATATTTATGAAATAGGAAAGCTTAAACTAGTGTTTCTTTAAGGGAAGCAAAATGTGAAAACTCTCGTCTGCCTGTTTGCCAACAGCACTGAACTTGATGTCCCTTACAGATGTTTTATACCAAGGTTAATATGCAGTTTCAATAGAAATACTGTTGATTCCTACCAGTAGGACAGTGAAACCAGTCCTGCCAAGGGCTGACTCTCGAGCTGGGAGAAGGACAAACTCTGAAGCCAGCAACTGGCACTGCAGCTGAGGAAATCAAAGTGCTTCATCTGTTTCCTGTCGCTAGTAATTTTAAGTGAGCAGAGAAGGCGAATTTATGCTACCACCATAGGCCAAGAGATGCAGTTCTAACAACACTGAGGTTTTTTAATTAATGTGATTAAAATGCATTTTCTATCTAAAAGTACATTGAATATTCAGGGTTTAATAACTGGAAGATGGGGAAAGAATGCATGCCCTAAAAGCCTCCCAGGAAGCCCTTGACAGCTTACTGAACCTGGTTTCCTTACAAAATACTTCCTTGCTATTACTAGAACTGTTATGCCATGATATGGGATCCATGCAGATGGACTTCTCCCTCCTCCACCTCCATCCAATGCCTCTTTCTCAGCCAGATGCCAGATTTCTGTGGAGCCATGAATTCCTGTACAATATTGCTCGCAGGTGACGAAAAACCAACTCTGGTGGCCCTTATAAGGCACAAAATGTATTTAAACATTAAAAAACGTCAGGGCTTTCCCATTTTCAGGACAAGATATAAAAGTCATTTTTCTTTGCCAGTTATCTGAAGTCACAGTTTAACACACACACACACACA
>NW_010154099.1:0-866 GCF_000699245.1 Pterocles gutturalis | reverse complement strand
TTTGGGATGACGGAGTGGCGTGGGATGGACAAGGCCAGATGAGGGCCGTTTGTCTCTGGGACCAAAGCCATCGCTCAGCATCTGGTTTCAAGGGTGGCTCCGGGACTGGACACGAGCCCAGAGGAAACGACTGTGCGGAGGCCATTCTGTTGCCTGGGGTGCGACACCAAGCTGGGGTGTTTGGAGTGTCAGCCCCAGAAGGGGCTGATCCCCAGCACGACATTCTCTGCACAGCCTGGTGGGATGCTGAAGCCGTTTGTGCTTCTCTCGCAGGTGGTGCTCTGCTGCAGAACGGGCAGATGACAGCGGAGATCCAGGAAGAAGTGGCCTTGACCAACCTGGGCAGCAGCTCTGGGGCCAGCAAGCAGCACAGTGCTGCCAACAAGACTCACTTTCCACGTTCCAACCTACAGACAATCACAACCCTGGGTATGCTGGGCCACCCTGGCCATGACCCCGCTCCAGCAGGAACCCGTGGCTGAACCCCAGTGTGTCCCAGCCAGAAAACTGGACATGCTGGGGTACAGAGAGCCGTGCAGCCGCTGGGCTGTCCTAATGTGTGCCATCTTCCCGTGTGCTGCTCTACGCTTCCAGGCAGGGGGGAGTTTGGTGAAGTGTTCCTGGCCAAGGCAAAAGGTGCAGAGGATGGTGAGGGTGAAGCGCTAGTCCTGGTGAAGAGCCTGCAGACGAGGGATGAGCAGCTGCAGATGGACTTCCGGCGAGAGGCAGAGATGTTTGGCAAGCTGAACCACGCCAACGTGGTGCGGCTGCTGGGGCTGTGCCGCGAGGCAGAGCCACACTACATGGTCCTGGAGTATGTGGACTTGGTAAGGGCCCTGCCGGCAGTACCTGCGGTGAGGAGGAGG
>NW_010154098.1:0-865 GCF_000699245.1 Pterocles gutturalis | reverse complement strand
TTATAGGCCAAGTTCATGAAAATACAAAAGAGCTGGTCCTACAATCGGATGCATTTCTTTTCCACACAGTGATACAAGAGTATACTTAAAGACTGTTCTGGATTTGAAAAATAATTTATTAATGCAATTTGTTATTAACTTCTATCAGTACTCTTCAAAAGAAGCTGCAAATATTACTTGCTGTCATCTAGTAATAGGCCAGCATTTCCTCACTAGGAGTTAAGTAGTAGCACCAGTCCAAAACCAAATAAGGGGTATACTGGAGAAGGAGTACTCTATTAATTTAAACAAAAAATACTGCTTTTGAAGATGTGTAGTATCTTTGAAAAATTAAGACACAGAGTTATACCAAGCATAAAAGAAGAAGGTTGTTATTAAGCTCTACTATCTTACAGGTCAGAAAATCTGCACATGGATAATGAAGTGCACATGGATAATGAGTGATCTATCCTACCTTGCATACTGAATTAAGGAACATATGGCATAATCAATTTGTATCACCAAATAGAAATTACAAAGTTCACTTAATTTCACTTAACTGCAGATTTTATTGGTTGGGAAAAAAAAAAAAAATTGGTCCACTCAAACATTTTTCATTATTTAGAAAATACTTCTGTAAGAAAAACTTATTTATAATGTAACAGAAAGTGTTCTATCCAGTGTTTGAAAATATAATAATAGACATTTAGAAACCAGACACCAAAAGCCATCATACCGTAATCTTCCATCCTGTGCAGCTGCACCGCCGGCTATAATTTTTGTAATGAAAATACTTGAATCATCCCCAATATGTGGGTTGTCTGTACCACCTGCAATGCTAAAGCCGAGTCCTGAATTTCCCTAAAGGTAGAGGGGGAAAAAAAAA
>NW_010154097.1:0-865 GCF_000699245.1 Pterocles gutturalis | reverse complement strand
GAGGTAATAAGGGACAAGAGCTTTTTCCAAGGAAGGGTTTCAATCTCTCTTCTGATCAATGTCGTGACTTCTTGAGGGGAGCTGTTCAGTTTACATAGTGAAATTTTATTCCATGTTTTTGAACAACCTAAGACGCAATAAGCAGGTATTCGAGTGTCTCTCTGGTAATGTTTCACTGGTGTCAACTTGAGTGCTGCTTGTGGCATCATGTAATTCCATATACGGGAAAAGGAACAAGGCAAGGGTTACCCCTTTTACTTGTGGAAAAACTGCACTTCAGGATTAGCTCTCCCTAAACACTGCATCTCCCTAAACACTGCAGTCCATCGCTAACGCGTGGCCAAAGGACTTCATCCCGCAAGCTGCTCCAGTAGGCAGCTGGGAGGGAGGAGTGTGGCTGCCATGGAGAAAAACAATTAGAGGGTTGTGCTCTGAATCCATGTTTTCATCCTCACTAGAAATGGATTTTGGTCTGATAGCAAGGAGAATAACACCAAATTCTCACAGTTGCCAAACTAATTGTGGTAGTACGGCCCGTGGTCTAGCAAGATACAAGAAATCCATTTTCTCAGTTTTTATAGGCTACTCTGTCATGGTAGTGACATGTCTTTATGTCAATAACTTGATCAGTTTATTTTTTTCTAGACAAAGGGGTGGGTTACTTTTATGGCTGATGTTTTGGATTGGTGTTTTTCTTTGGGTTCTGTGGGGTATGGTGAGTTTGGTATTTTAAAACCTGTTGTCAGGAGGGGCAGAGTTCATGTTTCAGGGCTGATAACGCCTGTGCTTACTTTTGACAGGCAACTGTTCTGTGTTCATAAAAGCATAGCTGTGTGCATTTATAAATGATGAGACATTAACTGAT
>NW_010154096.1:0-865 GCF_000699245.1 Pterocles gutturalis | reverse complement strand
ACAACTGCAAGCTGCTGACCGCAGATCCAAAATAGCATTTTAGGGGCGGGGGAGAATGCTGTAAGTCTTATTTCTACTTCTGTTCATTTTTTAATAGGGATCATCACCTCCTCTGGATGAGCCTGCCACAGAGACCGTAAACTTGGATGGTAAACCATTGGTGCAGAGGTATCATTTCTGTTCAGACAATTGCAGAGGGCCCACCCACACCAAAAACAATGACTAATACCCAGGAATGACCTCCAGTAAGACACCAAACAAAACAAGTCACAGTGCCATCCTACATGAGAGCAAAGCAGCTCAGCCTTGTTCTGCACTATTTCAACTCTTGCTTTTATTCCCTCCTCCGCTGTGTCCCCATTGCCCCACTGTTCTGCTCACATACCTAGCATAGCCCTACAAGACACAAATCACCTTTTCTCCCATTTAAACTGACACCTTTTGAGGTCTGGTTATATACTTTGTGATCTTTGAAAAGACTATCTGTGAACTCTGCTGCCAGAAGTACACTTATAGATGAGAAAACTACTTTGTGGTAACAGGAGCTCCAAGGACCCTCTTTGGGTATCTGGAAGGATGCTGTGATGCCAAGAAACTTAAACCCTCTCCTCACTTTCTTCTCCCAGTTTTTCACCACCTCTGGAACTGATCAAACTGAAAAAAATGGCAAAGGCCTTTCATTGTGATTTCCCAAGCATGATCATGAAGTAAGTATCACATCTGAAACAGTGAAACAAAGCTTCTTGCACAGAGACAATGACAGAACACAATGCTTATGAGCCCATGAAACACCTGCTATGGAATTTTCTTTTTCCCCATTTCTACAGAGGTTGAAGAGGAAATAATTTTAGTACAAATCCTTTTC
>NW_010154095.1:0-861 GCF_000699245.1 Pterocles gutturalis | reverse complement strand
AAAAAAATTTAATCTTCTTATGCTGGTCATGCATTGTGGAAACACAGTATTCCCTCCTTGGAGGGGGCTTCCTCTGTAGGAGGCGTTTTATGACTATGATAGTTACACATGTCAGGAAGGTCAAGTATTACTTTCCTGTAGTAAGGATTACAGTGTTCTGCCATCTGGTTTGCTATATGTTGTGAGAGGCATTTTGGTGCAAGCGTGTTCTTCTGTTTGCTACAGTAGTAAACAAGCTAGAGAAAAGGCAGAAATTCTCAAAGTGCAGGGAAACACTAATATTCTTGCTATAAAATCCATCTCCTACATCTCTGATACGCTTGTGGCATGTGAAGGATCATAGAACTCAGAGATTTACTTGCCATAGTCCTCAGATTCCCAGGCTTTGGTCTGTGTTGCTGTGGCATGAGTATAGTCCTGCTGGAGGCAGTGACCAATGCCTGGGCACAGGAATCTGTCTGTGCAGGTTTAGTTCTACAGTGAAGGAAATGTCACCTTACTAAGTGGACGCTGTGGAGGGTTTTTGCTAGCCAGTCTCAGGCATTTGGTGTGCAACTGCTGTTACTGGTCATGGAATGAGAAATCTTTTATTAAGCTTGCTTTTTGCAAAGTGAAACTTGTGGCCATATCCATTTATATCAGCCTGAAAGGATTTATTTGGTTATCTGTCTGTGCTAATTTAATATATTTAATTTTTAGGACACCTCTGCACCTCGCTTGTGCAAATGGCCATGTGGATGTCGTTACGTATCTGGTAGAAAACAAGTGTAAACTGAATCTTTTAGACAGTGATAACAGATCACCACTGATGAAGGTACGTGGAATATGTTATGTTCTTACAAGTGAGGCTTATTGAGTATG
>NW_010154094.1:0-864 GCF_000699245.1 Pterocles gutturalis | reverse complement strand
GTCTTTCTAGCAACAGTGGCCATCAACAGTAGAGTTCAAGCTTTTAGTATTAAATAAATGTTCTTGAACACTTAAATGGTCATGTAACTTCATTTTGGAGTAGGAGAATGAAGAGTGTGGTAAGAGAATAAATATGGTTTATTTTCTCTAATAAATTTATGCTCCTGTTTGACATGTGTTCACCATTATTGGGTACAAATACAGTGAGAACTGAAATTACAGCAAAATAGTGTTTCCTGGTGTACCATGGCTTCCATGTAGAATAAGCCATGGTTTGATTGAAGGATGGTAGAAAGCAGTGTTGTTATAGAATGAGATATCTAAGGCTTTATATAGTTTCCAGTTAAATCAATAAGCCTAACTGATCCTAATGGAGTTTTGATTCTCACTCTGCCCATTTGCTGATGGACTTGGGAACACAGGGGACTTGATTTTCCTCCTATCTCAATGTAAAAATTATTTCCAGCACTACCTTCTCATCCCAGATCTGACTCTGCTGCCAAACAGACAATTAGTAGCTTTGGACTATCCATCTTTATACTCCTCTTTTTTTAATTATGAGATAGAGATTCTGAATTAAAAAGCTGCTTTTTTGTAAATAATTGTCAACTGTCATTTTATAATTTCTAAAAAGCCAAGGAAGTCTGTAATTTCTGTGCTCCACAGATTTATGTGTGCTTGCATGCACCCTATTACACAGCAAAAATAAAAAATAAAATTTAATTTAGTGGACAGTATATTTAGTCATTGGTAAATTAAAATAATGAAGCTCAAGTATTAAGATTAATATCTATTCTGTAAACCAAGGGATTTTTGACATGGGTGATGCACCCCTATGTTATACTTGTGGTCTTTTTTTTTTTT
>NW_010154093.1:0-862 GCF_000699245.1 Pterocles gutturalis | reverse complement strand
TCCCCAGCTCCTCTTTGTACAACACCTGTGGGGTAACAGGGCATTAACAGCCGAGACAGGAACAAGCAGCCAACAGCACCACTCTGCCTGCTGAGAGAACGCGCAGAACATGGGAGGTGGTTTTCTGAGCTGCCCTGAATAAACACAGGGATTAAAAAAAAAATCCATAAAATAAAAAAATAGCTTAAAACTCTGGAGTTAAACACTAATACTAACACTTTCCTGACTTGCTGAAGTGCTTCTCAAGGTGGACATTTACAACTGGTGAGTATTTAGAGGACTACAGTCCCATAGAAATGACAATGAACTATGTTATTGTCTTTTCACCAGCAGCCAGGTAAACTTTTTCCTGACCTTAGCTGAGTCATTGGAGGACCAGGTCCTAACGTGTCTTCCTCAAAGTTTGTCTGTACATGCACACGCCTCACCAGGAGCCAGCCATTCCCTGCATAACATACTACTCACTGGCCAGAGTTTACCACCACAGCATCTCGCTTGCTTGTTATAGAAGGACGATAGATAGGCAATAAAGAGTTTAGCTTTCATATGGGCTAAAACCAGGGAAATAAACAACACCCAAGGACTGAAGTGATTAACAAAAGGAAAAGCAAATATTAAAGAAGAAAAAAAATGTTTAGAGTCAAAAGAAAGATGGGAATTGAGGAATCTAAAAGCTATCATTAGTATGATGATCTAATCAAAACAAAGTAAGCAATAATTACCAAGGAAAAAATGTCAGAACATGGGGAACAGGATATTCTTTTTTTGTGTAAATTGATTACAGGGAAATACAGGAGTATATTTTGGGTGTTAAAATGTTTTTAAAACAGATCAAAAGGGAAAATGCTGCTTTTCAAATGAA
>NW_010154092.1:0-862 GCF_000699245.1 Pterocles gutturalis | reverse complement strand
TTCTTGTTGCCACTGTAGTGTAAGACCTGCACAATAGCGAGAGCTTTTTTGGCAGAAGATTAGAAGCATCTTTCCACATCATGCAGAAATTTAATAAGCAAAACATACCTGAAATAGCCTCTTGTGAGCTTTTTCTGGTCTGTATTTCGTGACTCTGCAGTTGCAGCACTATGATGTTCAATTGAGCATAGGCTTCATTTTTTTCAAGAAAAGCAACAGTAAACTTGATAAATACAGCCAATTTTTATTTTTATACCTGTTAAAGTTTAGACTGCTTCATAACTATATATTTAAAAGGTGTACAAATGAGCAGCCTATGAGGAATATGTTTCTAATCTACCATAGATCAAGGTGGTACAGACAGCCCCAGTATTACAGCTACTATTAAGCTGAGTTTAAACATAGATCAGTAACTCTCCTAAACCATCAGTATTTATTTGCAAAGCTTGCTGGAGTGTAAAATGGATAAAGCTGAAGCTCACATAAAACTTGCAAGTTGAAGAAAGGAAGAATCAGAAAAATAATTGACTATAAATATCCCATATGGATTTTTCTCCTTTTTGAGAATTTTTATGGGGTTTGTTGAGCTTTCACCATATAAAATTGAGAAATATTCCCCTCAGACTCACTTTAGGAAAAAAAAAAATAAACCCCAAAATTGTTCAAGAAGTAAATAGAACCAATACCCAAAAGCCATACCATCAGAAGTATTGCTTAATAACATACATGGGTTTTAGATCTTTCCACATAACTTTGCCAGACAGCACAATTCCCAGCCTTACAACACTGCTGATATTTCAGGCCACATCTCTTCAACTGAGACGGCCATTCAGATCAAATTGCATTTGAAGACAAAAAAAAA
>NW_010154091.1:0-862 GCF_000699245.1 Pterocles gutturalis | reverse complement strand
CTGTCTGGCCATTGCCCAAGTGTCTAACTAGACATGCTAAGCATACGAGTCTCTGCTGGTCGGGCCAAGGCACTGCGTTGGAAACAATGGTGGGGTGACCTCAGGTGCTGAATTTCTTGATGCTTGAAGGGCAGTGTGTAGTGTAGAGGGGTGGTGGTGGCAGCCACGCTCCAGGAATGTGCATGGCCAGCATGCTGCTTAGCGTCTCTGCGGGCAGCTGAGATGAGATGGACAACAACGTCCTGTGGCCTTAGGGAGCAACATAATGACTGCTGCACTTCAGAGGGTATGTTTCAGTCTTGCCAACGTGTCAGATGGGAGCAAAACCTCTGAGACAAAAGGGGAAAAGATGTAATCATCCAGGAGAGCTTTGCAAGCAAATAAATACTGCTAGTTGGCAAAGCGCTTCATGCATAAAGAACACTTTGGGTCCCCCGAGGCTTGGAGACAGGGTATAAAAGCCCATGTGTCTCCAGGCCTGCCATCCACTGCCCTTGCTGCTGTCTCCTCAGTCAGCTAGGTAAGTTCAAACCCACTCGGGCTCTTTCTGCCGGCGTGCTTGTGGTTCTGACCCATCCTCTTCCCTTGGCTTCCGTCTTGTGCTCATGCCCTGCTCTGTGTTTCAGCTCTGCCTCTGTTGCCGAGAGATGTCTTGCTACAGACCCTGTCTCCCGTTCCCCTGCGGACCAGCTCCCCTTGCCAACAGCTGCAACGAGCCGTGTGTTCAGCGGTGTGCTGACTCCACTGCTGTGATCGAACCCTCCCCGGTGGTGGTGACCCTGCCAGGCCCCATCCTCACCTCCTTCCCTCAGAGCACAGCCGTGGGATCCTCTCTGTCAGCTGCTGTTGGGAGCTCCCTCAG
>NW_010154090.1:0-861 GCF_000699245.1 Pterocles gutturalis | reverse complement strand
AAAAAAACCATCACTGAACTCTAACGAGACATCAAAATGTGCTCATTTCCTTGACACGATCATATCCAATTGCCAATTATTAAGTCAACATCCACTCCTATATCTATATGAAGTACCAAGTCTGTGGCAAAATGGTTTCTGTCAGTGACAGTACAATATTGACTCTTGATTGGAACCTTATTTCAATAATTTGTTCTTTAACAACATCGGCTTAGTGAAAATTAAGTAGACAGAATAGCTCTACTACATGAAGAAGAATTAGTCAAACTTTAAATGCTCTTTTTGGAAACTATAAGCATGAATTTTGCAAGCTTTACAAAACCAGATTTCCATCAAGTTTTTCTTCTGCAACCTTTTCTTTGTAATTTTTTAAATTCTTCTCAAACTAACTAAACCAAGTAGAACTAAATGAGCTTGACACTCATTTATTTCTTGTATCACTGCAAAATGCAAGCAAAATTGAAGGTTGGCTCCGCGTCCTTGTTCAACTGATACTACAGACAATTTAAAGTTTAAAACATCTTCTGACAAACCGATATGAAGCCCAGGTTCCTCTCTAAGCCAGATCACAAATGTTGTTTACCCCAAGTCTCCACACGAGCTAACATACTTCAACCAGCTGTTTTAAATGCATCTTGATTTCTAAAAGACAGAAAAGCTGACACAGATTTAGAGTGTCCAAAAGAAGCAACCAAAGAAAGCAATCTCAAAGGCTAGCACAGTAACTATTATTAACAGCACTTTATTTCTAAAGAAGAAGCTAGATTCTAACTACTGCTAGAGGAGTTTGCACCACTTAGTAAAGCAAGCCCAGGAAGCATACTGCTGATGTGGTGTTAAATCAACAAAAGCTGATTCAGG
>NW_010154089.1:0-861 GCF_000699245.1 Pterocles gutturalis | reverse complement strand
AAAAAAAAAAAAAAAAGTCTTATATACCAGCACTGAGACAGATACTCAAAATGGAGCCTGGTGGCCTGCTTCCCCTCCAGTTTCAGTCTCCTGAGTCCTTTCCTCCTTCCAGGTGCAGAATTTACTGGTGGTTAGAAAATTGCTCACCTTCTTATTGACCCCAGCCCCCTCTTAAACGGCTGCCGGTCCCTCCTACTTCTCCCAGGCCTGGAAGTTTCTTGTTTGCCTTGTGGAGGCAGAGTGGTAAGTTGTCTGTATTTGGCTTGCTCCTCCGCAAAGGACAGCAGAGGTGGCAAGTCCAGAGCACTCATTGCTGTGTCACATTGCACAGCAATCTGATTAACGTTTCAATTCTGATTAAACAGTTACCAGAGAAAAGAGCATTTCCAAACAATTTCTAAACAGAGCACAGCTAAGCAAAGGAATAAGCCTCCGCAATACGAAAAGATACACAACATTGTTATGTCCTCGTGAAAATCATGTAGAATAACACCACAGGCAGACGTAGATAGCTACAGAGAGGGACATTTATCAGTGATCGCATGTTCACAATGACGGGACACGTCCTGATGGAAACTGCCATCACTACGTCATGATGGTCAGTATGTGTAGTACCCTTGGCCAGAAGGAGAGCTGCTTATCCAATAACACTGCTTCATTTTTAAAAACATGGTAGAGTCAGAGCACAAATTACCATCAGGTCTATGCCAGCTGTTTCAGACTGTCACAGAAGTCTAGGCGTTTCATTACATTTTAACTATCTAGGTATCAGTCTGGTCAACTAGACTGATGCTTTCTACAGGCAGGATACTGTACAGAGATGAGTTAATGGATTCTTTCGTCTAGAAATAGAGGTTTGGG
>NW_010154088.1:0-861 GCF_000699245.1 Pterocles gutturalis | reverse complement strand
GGGAGCCACAGCAAGCGCTGCTCCAGCAGGAAATGGCTCGCTGCAACCCTGTGCTTCTCCGGGCACTGCCACAGCAGTGAGCACGGAGCAGGTGGGATCGGTATTTTTAGGATTTTGCAGTTTACTTGCCTCGGTGGGTGAGTAGCTGCTGGAAGTTTTTGCCTGACCTTGGGATCGACTCTTTCTAAGCAGCAGCATGACAGCTTTTGGATCATGGGTTGTTGTTTTTCTATGAGAGCTCTTATCACTCGTGCTGTATTGCAGAAAAGGAATGTTTCAAGATTAGAAGACAACAATTAGGAGAATACTTTTATCAAACTAAGACCTAAAAAGATCATGTAAAACTTCAGTAAGGGCTTGCTTAAAAAAAAAAAGAATTAAAAGCAACAGTGTTCCGAAAGATAGGAGGCAACAGAAAATTTCTGATACAAGGATGAAATGCGGCCAGTAGATTTGCTGGTACAATGTGAAAGTGCCAGGTTCGATTCCCAATTATTCCCACAGCTGAAACACTGCAAGTGAAACACTGCCAGTCCCGCCGAGAGGGAGCACTCTATGCCATTGACTTGACACGTTCTCTCTCCTTTTTCTCTTCTCTGAACTGCAGTGTTTGATAATACACCGAAGCCTTTCCTTCACAGGGGACTTAAGTATAAATTTCTTTTGTCTGGGTGCTTGCCTGCGTTCTCAGGTGTTGCTGAATGTACTGGTTTTGAGAGACCCCTGACAAAGATGTCTGCTGTACACTTGGTCTAAATTTACCAGCAGGCTCAAAAGTGTATTGAGACCATGTGCTTGCACGCAGCGAACATGGTCATAAAATCCTTACTTCAGGAGGGGCTGGCTGAAAATTAAAAAATA
>NW_010154087.1:0-861 GCF_000699245.1 Pterocles gutturalis | reverse complement strand
CCCGCAGGGAGATAACTGCAAAAGTCACAGACAGGATATGCTCCAAACCCATGTCAGCTCTGGAAAATGTGTGCGTTCCTCTGAAAGTAGGGCAGTCTGCTGAGGAGACAGTAGGGCATCCATGGACTTCAGTCTGAAATCAAGTTTGAAACATATAGCTTCATTTGGGATCCCAAAGAGACAGATGCCGATTGCTCATTTGCATTAAATAAGATGGATTTGACAAAGGAGGACAGGCCCTGCATGTCTCCGTGCCTGGCTTCCAGCACGGCTGGCACAGTTGCCAGGTGCCACCGGCAGCGTGTCAGTGGGTTCACGTAGCGTGTGCTGACAATCAGGGCTGCTCACAGCAGACACAACTCAGAAGGGTTTTATGTCCTACTTTGCATTGTTCTCAGGCTAGCCAGGCCACACTGGATTGTTGTCCTGCTTCCAGGTTTTGCCCCACTTTTGAGAATGATGCAGGAGCTGCCCCTGCAGAAGAGGTTACTGTGTAGCTGTATTCTTCCTCTTTGTGTCTGCTCGGCACGGAGGAAGGTATGCCCCATAGTTTTTGAAGAATTAGATCTTGAGATAGCTTACCTCATGAGTTAATTTGGAAAAATGGGGCAAGTTGCTGTCCTTCCTAACAGCAAATAATTTATTATGGCACATTGCTTCTTTGAGACTTACCTCTACACAAATGTGCACTGAAGTAATCAAAATACTTCTTTTTCCAAATTAGAAATAGTTTATTGTTCTTCAATTTAAATGTATTCCTAATCAATTTTAGATATAATAAAGTCATTTTGGTTGGAATGAACGTAAAAGTGTGCATGTGGATTTTTTGCAATAATCTTATTTACACTGATTTAAAACAAA
>NW_010154086.1:0-860 GCF_000699245.1 Pterocles gutturalis | reverse complement strand
CATATGCTCCATCTCCCTTATGAATTATGTGCTACTCAAAATGGATTTGGTGCCACAGTTAATAAAAATGTTTTGGGAACCTACTTTATTTGCATACATGGCTGCTTGTGTGTAATGCAACAGATGTATCATGAGTTTAAAATCAGAATGATATACTGGCTCCAAAAATATCAGGAGCCAAAGTGAACAGATAGTGTCACATAAAAAAATTCAGGGATACAGAACCTAAATGTCTATCAAATACATAGGAGAAATCTAGGAAGATCTTGCATTGTACAAGAGATCTATACCAATCTTTGCAGAAGGCCACTGACAACTAGAACAATGTTTGAATTTCCCTGCACAGATCATTGTATGTTGAACCAAAAACACACAGACACTGGTCATAGTTGAATGAGAGAATTAGGATCCTGAGGCACTATGTGGAGTAGTCTTGGGTTAGAGCCAGGTAGAGTTGGAATCACATTTGGATCAATGCCACACGGCAAGAGGACTGCACAAAAATAATTATACCAACAATATTTCGCACAGTTAAGCAACAAAGGCATGATTTTGAGTGTATAATGTCTATTCAATTGTAATTGATCCAAATGAGATCTCATTCTTCATGAAAAGGGCTTGGAGAAGGGCCTGACAAATCGTCAGCTTTGTGCTGTACCTACATATGTTTCACAGCATACAGGGGTATAAACTTAAATTAATGTATTTTATAACTCGAGCAAAACTCATCTAGTTCTGCAGTGTAGAACCGAATGGCTGTACTTGGCAGGCATTCGTAAGCATTTAAGACCTCTCTTTATAGGCAAAATAACAAGACTCATCAATCCCATATTGTGCTCTGCAAAAAAAAAAAAAAAAAA
>NW_010154085.1:0-860 GCF_000699245.1 Pterocles gutturalis | reverse complement strand
AAAAAAAAAAATCATTTGCCTGTAGCTATATGTAGTCATTGTGTTTACAAATATTCGGATGTCAGATGAGCAGTTCATGTCTTAATCATTCAGCTGGGTGTAGATATTTGGCTCTAGAAAACACAAATACCTCCAGACAGAAGGAGAACATAGGTGAAACACGGTCTGATTTACTGAGTAGCATTTCATGCATTGAGTTCCCTTTTAGCTAGTACCAGGGGTTTGGGGAAGGGGTTGGTTTTGCCAGGTTAGCTCCCTAACAAGCTCACGACAAGGTCAGAAAGGTGCTGGCACAAGAGACTGGCAAAAATGTGCACTTGAGAGGACAGGACTGCAAGAAGCAAGGCAACAGGGGCCCTGAGAGATGCTCATATTTCACTGCATGAGCTCCAGGACAAGCTGCTTTAACACTGAAGTCCACCCTGCTTTGAAGAGGAGGCTGGACTAGGTAGCTTCCAGGAGTCCCTTCCAAGCTAAGCCGCCTACCGTCAAGCCTGTTAGCCCTCCAGCCCAAGGGAGCTGCCCTGGTGTACTACACACCTTTCCAGTTGCACAGAATTGGACCAGAGAGCTTGGTTTGAATTTTCCATCTGTGCTAACATTTGGTAAAAGAATGATTAAAAGGGGCAATGGGGGTACAAAAAACAAATTGTGGCTTTATTAGCCCTGTGTTTGCAGGCAGATCTACCTTTCCTCTCATGCAGCCAATTCAGCAAGCTGTGGTTAGCATTATAAAGGTTTAACTGTGCCTTGTCACCCCAGTTCAGACAGCTTGTTCACATTATCACCTCTGATGTTTGTGCAGAGACACTTTGATAACACCTGGTACCCAGAGTGAGGTCTGCTTTGAGATACCTACA
>NW_010154084.1:0-860 GCF_000699245.1 Pterocles gutturalis | reverse complement strand
AGTGTGGAGTATGCATACATCCAAGTGAAATTCCTTTGCTAGTGCAATCATATGACATAGCATCATGAAGAGAGTAGAACAACACTGATTTAGCAAAACACTTTAAACAAGGAATACAAAGAGGCTTTCTTACTTTCGGTCCATATCAGAAGCAGCAGCATAGTGCAAAGGGGTGCGTCCCCAGTCATCTCTTTCATTAATATTGGCTCCTGTTGTCACCAGTGTCTCAATACAGTGGAAATGACAATTTGCAGCTGCATAATGCAAAGGTGTCCTGGAACATAAGTTATAATTTGTTACCTCATATTCCAATATGCACCACCGAAGATAACAATAAATATTAATTGCTTCATTCCTACAGATTTCTAGCAGCCCATATCAGCACCTTATGGTTCTGCAACGAAATGCAAAGTTATGGAAATTTAACAAAATATTGTGTTAATAGGAAGTTTTGGTGGTCCTACGAAGCCCAATAGGATACAGATCCTAAATCTGTGTCTTGCACACAACCTGTTCCCAGTGACAAGCTTCTGCTGTTGCTCTGCATTCACACTACTTTCTTCCAGTTGGGAGGCAGAGCAAAGCACAGTGTCCCTTGCAGCATCTTATTTAGCTGGCATAGCAACATTTGCTATAGCAACACTTCAAATGGGGAAAAAAATCCTCTAGGAAGCATATCAAATAGCAGCATTCCTCCCATCATAACCCAAATGTTGTCTTGGGCACATAAGCACAAGAGTTTAGGCAATAAGAGAAGCAATAAGGAAAAAAAATAAACTGAAGAGGGTGGGATGGCTTCTGTGTATTTAATGAAGTCTGCACCTGTCTGTCTGGCATATAACTGCAGCACCAAGAGTTCA
>NW_010154083.1:0-858 GCF_000699245.1 Pterocles gutturalis | reverse complement strand
CCCAGCTCAGGAACCTGTCAGGGGAAAGAGCTCCCAAGTCTTAGAGCATCCCAGACAACTACGACCAAGGAGCCGCTCAGAAGCTCCAGTCTGATTCTCCCCCTTCTGCCAACAAGCCCCGAGGCATGCTGCTTCCCAAGCATCCCACACCTACAAAAGAACCGGCATCCCTCAGCTGCCCAGCAGCACCTCCGCAGTGGCACTGAGCAGCAGCAGCCCCCACCTGCATCGTGCGAAGCCAGGGCCCTCAGCATCTTGCTAGCACTGCAGCGGATTTGCTCCTCCTTGTGGCACAGCATCTTCATCAGCAAGCCCAGGGCTCCCGTCTCCTTGAAGGCACTCGCCAGCGAGACAATGCTGGCGTACGCGCTCAGCACGTGCATGGTGTTGAGGATGGAGGACTTGGGGGCCCCGGTCTCGGCCATCTGCCGGCCAGCTCGCTGCACGAGGCTCCTGACATCAGCCTTCATCTCCAGCAGCGAGGCTTCATCCAGTGGGACATCTGCAGGGAACGGCCTGGCTGCCTTCTCCTCCTTCACCCACTGCCCTTCCAGCTTCCTCTTGCCCAGCAGCGCCGGGCAGCTGGCACAGACCTCTTCTACAGACATCCACATCGAGATGTTCTGCGGCTTGGTCTTGGCAGAGGAGGCACTGCTGCCTCCCACCGCTCTCTCTTCCAAGCTGGCGATACTCCACTGGATCAGGTACTCGGGCTGGCCGTCGTGACCTCGCCTCTGCCGCAGCAGCTTCTCCGGGTAGGCCTGCAGTTTGGGTCCCAGCTGCACAAGCAGGCTGCCATTACGCCTCTCGTTCACCATGACAGGAAACGTGCCTGCAGAGACAGATGGGAAGCAGAGG
>NW_010154082.1:0-858 GCF_000699245.1 Pterocles gutturalis | reverse complement strand
TCTTTACGCACAAGGGCAGAGGCAGACAGCAGAGTGAGTAGTTAGGAAGGAATTACATTTTGTCTGTCAGTCCTTTCACTAGCGAGAACGTTTAGAGACATTATTGGCACAGTCATGTGAAGTGTTTTCCAGACTAGATTTCATCAAAAGAATTCAAAACGAGCTTGGGACATAAATTTAATATTTAGATGATTTTGTGAGGAATAGAATAATTCAGCCTCGCTTTAGAGCAGAAGTAACTCCTAGCAAGAGTAGAATAAATCCCAACACGTTTTGTACAGATGGATCCTCGTTATCTGAACTGCAGAGTGTGTCAGGGAAATAGTCACTGGTGGGGACCAGAAAGTTCAATCTGTTCTCCTGTATTGAGAAGGAAGGACACAGAGCATCCACACACGGACGATCTGGAGGCACTGCAGGAGGGCACGAGCATGAGATAGGTTTGGCTGCGAGGGGATAGGTTACAGTAGCCACATGCAGGCATCTGGGAGAGGGTTCACAGCTATCCTGGCTGAGGGAACTGCCTCTTCCTTGTGGCAGAGAGACGGATCAGAGGTCAGATAGACTATTGGGCAGCTGCTTTGCATCTGAACATCCTTCATATCAGGTCATTCACAGGTAGTTTTGATGTTTCAGTGGGGCTTCTTCCCAGTTCCGCCAGGACATCCTTCCTTCCTTAACTGCTCTCTTCCCATGAGTACTTTGAAAGCATGTCCCCCAAGGGCTGAAAATGCTGCTGAATTGCTCTTAGAGGCTCAGGACTTAAATTCCCACGTTCCCTAGGCACAAGGCATCGATACCAAGCAAAGTGGTACCCAGGTATTTTTAATTGTTTGAATTTAAGTGACTTACCTACAT
>NW_010154081.1:0-858 GCF_000699245.1 Pterocles gutturalis | reverse complement strand
TTCTCTTTCTTTCTTTCTTTCTTTCTTTAATTTTTCTCTTTTCTTGTATTCTCCCTTCACTTATTTTTCTCTCTATTATCTTTCCTGTCCTCCTCTGCATTCTTTCAATCCCAGCAGGGCTCACGCATACAAATTGACCCCCTCCTAGCCAGTAATGTGATCGAAGCTCTTTGTGGCTCCTACTATCTCTATGGTAACTATCAGGGGGGTCTCGAGAGTGGTGGTAGACCCAATGCACTGGCCCACGTACTGTTGTTCTTGCCAGCGTTATGTGCTGACCACATGGGCCTGACTGCTCATTTACAACTACATCTTATTTAAAAAAATATTGATACTTTAAAGTGCTTAAATGGGGAAAGCAGCCCGCATACTTGAGCACAAATAGTTGTTGGGTTCTCAGGGTTTTGGAAAATGGTTTCTGTGTTCAGGGCTGCTTTCCTTGGCAGATCCGTTGTTGTTTTCCAAGCATTGTGGAGTGGCATGTTGGTTGTTTCACGTACTCTGGAAACAAGAGTTATGCTGCAAAAATGAGTATCTGCATTGCAGGGGTAGCCAGGAGCAGTGCAGAGGTGGTGGTTGTAGTCACCACCACAGACTGAGAAGGTCCACAAGAGGGGTTTGCATGTTGTGAATGTTGTGAACTCTTGCTTTTCCCTGTGCCAGCCAGCCTACCACATGCTCCCAGGTGGCTGCTGTAATGCAGGTATTAAAAAAAAAAAATTGTAGGCAAGTGTTGGGTTGATAATATAACTGCTTGTCCACAGTTTGGGATTTGTGGAAGCATGTAGCAACCATAGGATCTGCCGGAAGAAACCACTGAAAAACCTGTGATGTGGACAGAAGAAATGGACGTGGTCC
>NW_010154080.1:0-857 GCF_000699245.1 Pterocles gutturalis | reverse complement strand
CAGAAAGTCAACACAAAAATGAAAGCGACTGCAAGGAATACAATAGTAATGAATCTGATAATGATGAATACTAATAATACAGTAGGCTACAAATAATCGCTGTAACTTTACTGAAGTGATGGTATTTTGCTGACCAAATCTTGGAAACATTTGGGCAGTGTACGTAATACTGATTCCATTGAAATCAGTTCAGTTGCACAGACTCAGTAAACCTCTTCTGAGGATTAGTCTGAACCTGTGAACAAATTTCTCAGTGCAGCAAAGTCATCTTCTACTTTGCTAGTTTTATTTGTTCATAAAGGTGGGAGAGGACTGTGGCACCTCATCTTCTCCACCTCCTGTGGACACCATTTACTGTGCAGTCTTTCTTGCTTTATCTGCTTTTGAAAACGTTGAGGAAAACATGCAATCTATTCCAGTACTTCACTATCCTTACTCACTGTAAATTTTTCCCCAATTTCTTGCCTAAATATCTCTTGACACAATCTCAGACTGTTAGATCATGTTCAACATTCACGCAGCAATCTGCTGCACTTTTTTCTCATGATTTCATATGAATTATAGAAGTATTCTTGAACAATCTTTTTATGTACTGTGCCTGCTGACAGAGTTTGAATTCAGTAGTAAAAGCAACAGCAGAAGGTAAAATGCTGAACTTTTTGTTTGAGGATGCTCTCCTAAAAATAGCCCTTCATCTCATATGTTTAATTGTAGATTCATAAAGTCATAACTGACTTTTATGCATTGTGCCCTCTTGAGTATTATGTCTGTAAAGTTAAGCTACCCCAAATCATTGAAACAAATTGCACTGTATTTGCTTCTGAGAGGATCATAGAATCATAGAACGGCCTGGGCTG
>NW_010154079.1:0-856 GCF_000699245.1 Pterocles gutturalis | reverse complement strand
TTTGCACATGCTGGAGGGCTTTGCTCCTGAAGCAAAGGTGGCTCCTGCCACCAGGAGCACAGGCTGTTGGATTCCCTTTCCGTGTCATAAAACTGAGCAGGCAGGAGGTATGGGGTTTCCTGAGCCCATCCTTGCTTCTGGCAATCGCTGTTTCCCACCCGTTGCTGGTTAGGACAAACTGTCTGTCCTTCCTCCCCATCCCGCATTTCAGAAAGATACCGGTACAAGCCAGCTCCTCTTTGGTGGGACTTTCAATGCCACAAGCTCTTTGGAGGGTTGCACAGTGCAGTTGCTCCCTGGAGTCTTTCTCAAGTGCTTTGGAGTCTGGAAATGATGCCACTGTGCTGCCATGATGGCCTCGGCCAGCATTTTCTGTGTCTCTTTCATCGTAGCTTCCAGCAATGCATTTGGTTTGCTACATCTTTCAGATAGCACTGATTTCAGATGAACATTTCTTATTGCAGATCTTCTCCATTTCTGTGTGATAAGGAAACCTATTTTTTTACTTAAGAAATTATGTGGCGTACATTCGTTGGAGGGTAATTTCACTAATTCTCATGGGGTACACTGGCAGCACAATTATCATTTCACTTGACAGCTGTTCCCTTGAATTTTAAACATCCAAAACACATCTGAGGGCACTGGAGGAATTTGGTGGTATTACTGTCTGTTGCTAAGAAGTGTTTAGCTTTTGGGGAGGAGAAAGTGTATTTGTGCAATTACAGAGAAGACGTACCAAAACGTGTAGGTGCCAGCTCTCTGACAAGAAGGGATTTGGGAAATATTGTCACATTTAAGAACGAAAACAACAACCAGCAAATTACCGGAGGCAGCAATTATGATCAAACACTTAACA
>NW_010154078.1:0-856 GCF_000699245.1 Pterocles gutturalis | reverse complement strand
CTTTGGACCTTTTTCCTCATCACAGATTGCATTTCAGTCTTTAGAGGGTTGACAGGTAATACTTGTTTTTAATATGTGGCCATGGCAACATTTATTTCATTAAAACGTACTGTATATGCCACACTGGCAACAAATTGACAGTGTCTAAACTAATTCCAAAACCAAGAATTATACCTTTCCACACTGTCAACAAAGGGATCACTATCAACATCCTCAGCCTCAGATAATTACTCAATCCCCTCCTGAACTTAATTTTGCTCTAAAACTAACCTCTTCCAGGAAACATCTGAGTGGTTATAAAGCCTTGTACTGATAAAGAGTCACCAAAATAAGTCTGTAGCGAAGTAAGAAACAAAGTGACTATAAAACCAGAGAACTCTCTACCAAGAGTCTCAGCTCCATACTTCAAAAACAGCATCAAATGTCTTAACAAAAGCAGTGTGGGTGAGTTCAGCCTTCTCACACATTTTATATAGTTGGAAGAAATGTCCTCTTCACTGCTTGACAGATCAACGTTTATTTTCTTGGGCTATTTCTACGATACCAGTGGGATTTACAGTGCCTCTAGCGACGGCCTCATTCTCATCTAGATGAAGGATAATTGTGTATGATGATCGTAGAATGTGTTTCCTTCATTTACTGCCTTATTTTTTGGATCCTTCTCAAACCTTGCATGGCCCAATGCTCCCCTCCAGGTCAACTCAGCCAAGGGAGGACTCTGTTGTACACAGTATATACAGTACTAATATACCACTGATACTTCTACGTTCTGCCTAAACACACGCTGTCTCTCACGTTCCTGTAGGAGCACGTTTTACCTTTTTCCTGGTAAGTGTGCCAGCACTGTTCCCAGCAG
>NW_010154077.1:0-855 GCF_000699245.1 Pterocles gutturalis | reverse complement strand
TGCTTTGCACCGCATCAGAAACAAACCCGGCTCTTCACCTGCTGGAAATGAAAGCATTTAGTTCAGCTCTCCATGTAACCTGCAGCCATCACCTGTGCCACTTTTCCCCCATGGCAGCATCAACACCCAGGGACGGGCGATCCCTCCTGCCCAGCTGAAGGCAGGTGCAGACGGGCTGCGACCGAGCAGGGACCACCGCCGAGCAGGCCACTCTGGGCCGTCTCTGACTTCAGTTTCCTCCCTCCCTATGTCCAGCACACCACCATGAAGCTGGGGGGTCAGACAATCCCACTTTGTGAATGATTTTCCCTGGGTGACCCACTCAAGTCCTTCCTAAGCCTGGCTTAAGTCCTGCCAAAATAATTAATGCAGCCAAACAGCTGTGTCACGTATGGTTATAGGTGCCAAAAGCCTCCAAGAGAGTTTCAAGGCACTCGTCCTTTGACACACCAGGAGCTCTGTAGCTCAGCAAATGGTTGATTAAGTATTTCAAAGCAAACACACCACGTGTGAAGGCTGAACAAGACCACAATATGGGTGACAATTTTGCAGCTTTGATGTAGGGCTTTAGGAGAGATCTTTGTCTCATAAAAGGTGGCTTTGCTTTGTGATGTACAATGAAGAAAATAATGAAAAATTCATAAGCCGGTGTCAATTAATTATTAATCTATCAGTCCAGGTGTACTCACAACTGATGGCATCTGGCACCATGTTGTGCTCCAGCTGAAAGAAGCACATGGCCCCCAGAGTGACTCATTGCAGGGAAGCCTTCAGTGTCTTATGGGAAAACCACTGCTGGAGGAGATCCACTGATGCTAGACAGGATAGAACAGCACCATGAACCTCACACGGCTT
>NW_010154076.1:0-855 GCF_000699245.1 Pterocles gutturalis | reverse complement strand
TTTTTTTTTTTTTTTAAATCACTCAGCTATTTCACCCATAGAATCTTTGATCTGAAGAGAGAACAATCTGGAATTAAAACTGAATGAAAAATTTACTGTAGCAAACAGAGCTGAGGCTGAATGGCACTACACCTGAGGTCTGGGGAGCAATTAACTATTATCAGTGCAAGCTGATTTAGAAGGAGGAACCCAGTAAAACCATGCTAACAAATTCAAGTTTTCAGATATAGATGAATGGAACAAGTTACCACAGATTTTAGATATTAAAGCACACAGTAGCCATGGTCCAAAACACGTTGGGTTTTGATATCATACTGCACTAGTACCAATCCTATGGAATATTATAGCAGTTAAATGCTTGAGAGCTGTGAATTACAGCAGTCCAAACAGGAGGAAATTAAGGCAGGAGCAGGAATTTTCACAGTGGATTGATCAAGAGTGTTGTATGTCAGCAGTATCACGGAGGTGACAGAGCTGAAGGGATTTATATGCCTTGGAGACGTGGGAGGCAAGAGAGTAGCAAGCTGTAACACCTCTGTTCTGAGAATTAGGCTGGATATGAGACTGGGATCAAGAAGAAAAGAAAGAGAGGGGGAAAAGAAGGGTTATGCTCACAGGTCTTTTCTCATTTTTTCACTAAGTATGTTTTCAATACACTAAGTTGAAAGACACATGTTAATAAGGAGTGTGAACTTCAGAATAAGGAAAGATAGGACAAAGTATTTCCCCAAGAAACATTTTTAAAAGCTAACAGAAGTCATGGTATGGACAGCTACTGGCTGGACTTTCTCATCAGTCATGCTTTCTGTAGCCTGCATCCTTTATTCTGTTTTACACTATCTAGACAGCAAATCC
>NW_010154075.1:0-855 GCF_000699245.1 Pterocles gutturalis | reverse complement strand
TGGGCATAAGCAGAGGTGATACTCTTAATTTACACATAAACACAGAATTTAGAGGTCTGAATCTGCAGCTGCGTCTTCCCTTAGAGGTGACATGTTGAGGAGCTAACACTGGGGCATCTCCTGATTTCTTCTCCCAAAGGCCATCCCTGCAGCTGTCCAGCTACCAAAATCTTGCCACTTAAAACCAATACAAGCTGGCAGAGAATTGTATATTACATCAGTAGCACTGCCGCCAAATAGTCCTTGCAAGACTGATATTATTGAATGCTTATTTTCCTTTTTCCAGGTCAATTTACACTTGAGAATAAATCTCTCTTTAGGAGAGAATAAACAATAACCCAGGACTTCAGTTTGCTTCCACAGACGGAACTCACTCCTGCTCTGAGTTCTGCTGGTGCAGATTTCACCCTCCACAGGTGTTAGATCTTGAACCTCATCTTTCGATTCCCATATTGATGGCATAGATGGAAGTAGAGACATGAGAAATTGACTTCTTCTGACAGGAAAGCAAGGGTGAGCACGTGTGTATCTTGCAACCAGCTCTGAGAAGCCAACGTCTAATTGTTAAACACCAATCTATCTGTAAATGTTTTCTTTCCTCACTAGGGGCAGTTTCTTGAACAGGACTCTGAACAAGAATAAGAGAGCATGATAGGTGCATGGAGAGTAAACAGCAGCACCAGCTTGACTGAAACTGTTCTGAAGATGCCGCTGAGAATTCTCTGCAGCTTTTCTAGCGTCCCATGTCTCCCTCATGTCTCAGGGCATAACAGACACCCCATGAACTCAGTGCAGTGGCTGCCTCCCTCAGAGCTTTCTCCTGACGTGTCTGTCCTGTCTCATTTCATTCTATGT
>NW_010154074.1:0-854 GCF_000699245.1 Pterocles gutturalis | reverse complement strand
CAACCTTAATGATTCTATGATTCTACCCAGTACTTTGAACATACCCTTGCTTGACATGTCACTTTGATGGAGTTTGCAGGAACATATTTAGCAATCTGAGAGGTAAGCACAAAAAATAAACAAATTACATGGGTCCAGTACTGAACAAGATCTTCCAGGGCAGACCTGAAAAGAGAGTTTAGCATTTTCTCCTCTACAAATATGCAAAATAGTGCATTTATTAAAGGGAAGGACCAAATTCATCAGACCTCTCCAAAACCAAGAATAAAATTGTATATTTTCTTATGCCTTAAAGTACGTTTTAAAGCAAGTCAGCCACCAGTAATTTAATAGCCAAATTGTACAGAATTAGCCAACCCTTTTGGACAGTATTCAGCAACAAGTAGATTGAATTCTTTCCATCCAGGAAGGGAGATCTTTTCTGATAAACTCATGTAAGATTAGCTACTATACTATAGGACTATTTCTCAGAGAAATAAAACAATATAACAGAACCTTAAGTGAGGTCGGTTTGTATCTGTTATAAACCTGACCCAAAGCACTTGATTTCTCACAGTACATTTCCATGAGAAGTGGTGAGTTTTCGTTGGTTTTTTTTAAGAGATACATTTATAAATGAGTATTCTTTCTCTACTGTACATGAAGAAATCCAACCAAAATTGAGAGGCTAAGGCTTGAAGGCCTTACTACCTTCTGACTAAAGCCAGTAGAGGTTAAAAGAATGCATCAGTTGGGAGAAACCATTCGTAATGGCTAATCTCCAGCTGACATAAGTCAGACTAGCCTTTGTAAGGCTAACACAGCTAACAGCAATTTACACCAACCCAAAACTTTCCAAGAGGAGATCCCCAGCA
>NW_010154073.1:0-854 GCF_000699245.1 Pterocles gutturalis | reverse complement strand
AGCCCAGGTGAGCTGGATCTCTTGGAGGCAAAGCAGCCTTCTCCTCCCCCTGGTTTTGTTGGGATATGGAGCAGCGCAGAGATGTTTCTCAGGCATCCAGGCCTGGGGACGATTTTCCTAGTGCCCCTGTGAGAGATCCTGCTCCCAGGAAGCGCCTCCCCATAGGGCAAAGGCTGTATCCAGCCACCTGGTGCTAGGTACGGCTTCCCTGAAGGGTGTCTCAAGGAGGATGGAGTCATCTGCCTGGTGGCTCTGACACAGAAATGATGAGCTGAAGCCCCCTGATCATGGCTGGCTGGTTCCAAGTCTCCAAGTGCCTCAGCCTTTCTCCCCGGGAGAGTTTAGCCCAGGCACTTCGCTAGGGTTTGGCAGATGATGTGGATGCTGGTGACATCCCAGTGGCTCTGTTCAAGTCCCGCTTCAAAGCTGCGTTACCTGAAATCCGGGGCTTCTGATTTCTGTGTCTGACTGAAAGAAGTAACCTGATCATACAGAGAACTGATGAGAAGAGCCATTTTTTGGTGTTACTGGGTGCTTTTCCTGTGCATAGGGTGGTGGTCAGTGTATGGCACTGGTCTGTGCTGCTGGGTCCACGTCCCTGTTGCTTGCCAGATGCAAGGCAAAGGGCTTATCCTCATTAAAAATTACTTGTGTAATTTCAGAAACTGTCTACATAGACTTCAAAATGCAACTCTTCCTGATCTCTTTGTGCACTAGTAAGGAAGCAGTGCGAGGGGGGTTTCAGGGCAGTTCCTGTGAAGGAGCGTTTAGGAGATTCTGTCCCTTGACTTTCAGGTGGGGCAGTGGAGAGTTTGAGAAAGTTGTGGATGTTTTGGTGTTTGCTAAAACATGGG
>NW_010154072.1:0-854 GCF_000699245.1 Pterocles gutturalis | reverse complement strand
CAGGTATAAAATTCCAAGAGAAATTCCTGCTTGTCTTCAAGTGTGAATATACCTTCTGCATTGAAGGGGAGAGTCTCTGCTAAACTCGCCTTGCTTACAGTGCTCTACAGATAATAAAAGATAATGAAGGTACAGGATGAAGAAGGACAGTTATCCTATTTGTTTTGTCATCTCACCTCCCATGATAGGACTTGATTCTTTGCTCTGGACCTTCCTAGGTCAGCCACATTTTGAGCAGACGTCGGCACAGATCATCTGTGCTAAGCACACTGGGACATTTGGAAATCCCTGTCTGGAAATGGAATTGAGCAATGAGCTTCTGCTAATTATAATAGGTTTAAAATGTAATGTTTGCTTTACTGGGCAAAATCCAACTACACACCCAGACTAGAGACTGGAAATACTCTGGCAGCAGAGGAGATGAGTCCTCAGCAAATGCGTTCCCAGGGCAGAAGCAAGGGCAGTACAAGCATCACTTTGTCAGAGCAAACATTGCACAATCTTGTCCAGAGGGTGAATATTGTTACCTAGCAACTTCCAAGAGTGTTTGAAATTTGTTGGAGACCCTCTGAGGCTCAGGCACCTTACCCACTGTTCTGCTGGATGCCAAAAATACGCTGGCTATAATTTCATAAGCCAAGGGTAATGCTGGCTTAAACCCTCTCCTTGACCTTTATTTGAGGTAGCACAACTTGTACAGAGAACCAAGAAAACAAACTAGGTTAAAATTAACCCAGAAGAAAAAATGTTTGATTTAAACATGGATCTTCTCTTCCCTGATGGCATCTGGCAGCTGAGCCAGAGCAGTTGCACTGGGCAGTGTGCCGACACGCCTGAGGGCTCCTGTTGGGAGC
>NW_010154071.1:0-854 GCF_000699245.1 Pterocles gutturalis | reverse complement strand
AACCATTCGGTGATTCTATGATTCTATGATTATGTGCTTTAAGCTGGCATTGTCAGCCTGGGCATGATCACAGCTAGCACTTCTTGCTGAGGAGGCATGAGAGAAGCAGAGCCCACAGGACAGGAAGCAGAGACACTGTGATCTGCAACTTCCGGTTTGGTAAATATTTCGTATCGACCCACCTCATCTGTTGGGGAGGTGAAAGCAAATATTCAGCTTCATGTCATCTGAGTGTAAAACATTAGCACAGACCTTATTTATTCATTTTAAAATTACCAGCAGCCTAGGCTTGTCATGAGAAATTCTGATATTTCACGTAGGTAAATAGGAAGATGGTGTAAAACTTCCTTGCAAGAAGAGGAGGCTGAGTTCCGGATGCTGTTTCACATCCTCCCCATGCCTGTGATTTGCAGGGGAGTATCACTCTGCAGGATTGCAGCACACTAGTCACACTTCCACTTCCAGATATTTCTGCTTTTAAACACTGGGAACTCTTTCTGTACCTTCTGCTTCTACCTACTTAAGAAAAGCAATCAGCCTTCCAGAGTAAATTTTAAATGCTTTGATAGGTGCAAATAATAATTTAATGGCTTTACTAGGCAAGTGTCAAAGCACCAGGTATGTATTCTCAGCTTATATCACTAAGGTTATAAACACATCAGATGTAATAAACACAATTCCCATAAGTATAAGACAATAACCAGGGTAGACAAAAGAGATAAGGTCTTTGGCAATGATGCAGAATAGGGCTGGTTTGCAGTTGGGCAGAAAATGGTGTGTTGATGGATACATTGGATAACATTGCAGTTCTAATTCAATACCTTATAGCCTGTCCTGGGTCCAGCTGGGATAGG
>NW_010154070.1:0-854 GCF_000699245.1 Pterocles gutturalis | reverse complement strand
TTTTTTTTTTTTCCCCCTAAAAAGAAAGAAGTGTTCCTGATTCCTCTTATGACATGTGAGAGGCTCAACAGCTAAGATCTCTCAGCCTCACAGTCAAGACCCAATAGTACAAGTTTATGATTGTAATTCAGGCTATGATTTTTATTATTTAATAAACGAGCATGGAGTTTACATGAATTGTCAACAATAAGATTAAATAATCCTTATGTGCATCCCTACTGTCTTCACAGCAAAACTACTTGTTCAACGTGTATGTAACAAAATACATCAAAATTGAAGAGTTAATGACAAAACACTCAAAAATGCATGTATCTTCTCATGCATGTAGTCTCTACTTAAACTACACAGTCCCTCTATGTACCCTCGTCAGCAAAGAATTTATGATGAGGTTCACCTCATCTAACTTCAGATGTCTGTAGGACACACAGCTACATCTGAACTAGCCTAGGCTGTGAAAAGAAATATCCTCTTTTAGGGTATTACCCTGATCTGTTTTAAATGTCAGCCTCAGGAAGAGATGATGACTCACACACATTAGAAATCTTTATTTCTCTTCAACAGCTATAAAGGCAGTTGAGACAGGTAGCTCAGACAACTAGCCTGTTGCTGTTTAGACTGATGAATCCAGCCTTGCATTTGCTAGAAATACCATCGATGGACAAGCTTTGACATTGCTCCTCAGGGCTGGCTCTAGAAATTTGCTGTAGAGATACCCATGTTTGCTCCAATGTTACACGTAACATTTTCTTGTGTCACTGACAGTCAAATTAATGTTTTAAATGTTTAACACTACAAATTTTCTAATTCTCACAGAAAGACCTCATTAATCATAGAATAATTTAGATTGGAAAAGA
>NW_010154069.1:0-853 GCF_000699245.1 Pterocles gutturalis | reverse complement strand
GTTTAAATGGAAATGGGCCGGTAAAAGAGGATCCAAATACCCTTGGTGTCACCCTAAAAAGGCCATCTTCAGCTCCACCAACAGCTTGTGTTCAGAATTGGGCAATTACCAGGCCTTCAATTACAGATCCATCAAAAAACCAGAAGATAACTATCAGTATTCACAACAAATTGCCTGCACGCCAGACTGTGTCACAACCTGACTGTCTTACCAGTGCTGCAGAGGATGAGGACCAAAGCAAGGCTGTTCCTTCCACAATTCCAAATTCCTCTGCAGCAGAGTCTACCTCAAAGGCATCTACAATGTCAGTTGCTACTAATGTTTCCAAAAAGGAAGACCCTGATGAAATTATTGTTGAGCCAGCAGTGAATGGAAACCCTAATCTCAGCATTGATAATGCAGTCCCTTACAATGCAGAATCCTCAGGAAAATCTGAGGAGTCAAAGGGCTTGTTTAAACGGAATTGCACCATGGTATCTTCTAATGGAGTTTTGATTGGAAAGGTGGTCCATGCACTGCAGAATTCCCATTCGTCCTGTCCGAATGCTGAAGAAAAAAGATCCCAGCGTGAGCTGCCAAAAAATGATTCACTAAATGGTGCTATTAGTTTAGATGATGAATCAAAAGAAAATGGACTGAAATTTGATGATTCTGCTTGCCAAGTCCAATCCGTTACACCTCCTGAGATTTTATTTTCCAAAACAAATGGATTGCTTGAAACAGTGAGTTACGTTTGTTCCATCTAGACTTTCTCACCTATGATGTGTTTGGTATTCAGGAGCATTATAATGTTCCCAATTCATGTGAAATGCCAAGAAAACACACAGCACAAACTTCATCATAGCACTGTGTG
>NW_010154068.1:0-854 GCF_000699245.1 Pterocles gutturalis | reverse complement strand
TGGCATCAGGAGAAAGGAAGTCCCTTGTGACCAATGGCCAGATGCTCCAAAGCGTGGTGATGGTTCTTCTGCTGGGTACAAATCTCTGTTCAACAGCGCAAGGGATCGCACAGAAAGACGAGACCCATGTGCACACCGTAGATGGAAGGCGATCTCTGTCATCCTTCTGACCGGGAACGTGGTCACTGCTGCCAGTGCTCACCGGGTGGCATTGTCTGGCAGGTCCAGACTCACAGCTCTGGGAGACCCAAGCACACCCATTAATGGGGAGGTTTTAATAAGCTGTGCTCAAGAGAATTGTGCTCTGGATCACTTTCTAGTCACCCCTGGGACTTGAAGCTGGTGCTCTAACACCGCTACAGACCTTGCAGCACTCCTGGGCAGGAAGATGACGATATCATCACAGCTGCTCTCCAGAGAGCAGAATTCTGCCATTCTCAACTATAAAGAAAATTAGATTTTAATCAGGACTACAAGGTAAAAAGTTCTGAACCTCAGAAGCCTTTAGCATCCTTGGAGGGTGTGGATGATGGAGCAAAAAGTACGAAACGTGGCTCAGCCCTGCTGCTGCCCGCAGTGCCCACGGGCCAGTCTGCGAGCCGGGCTCTCCTGGCTTCGTCTGGTCCAGGTAGGTATTTCCATCCAGCCTTGGAGTTGAGATTAAACAATTTACAAACCTGTCTGTAGTATTGCCTCCTGTTGCTCCACATCCCCGCGTATCCTCCCAAAACCCTTGCCAGGTTTTCGGGTGATATCAAAGCTCTCCCTGCAGGCTGGGGGGAAGCATCCCTCATCCCATGGGTCTGTCTGGCTGTGCCTGGCCCAGGGCTGAGCCTGGGGCTTGAGGAGTTTAC
>NW_010154067.1:0-853 GCF_000699245.1 Pterocles gutturalis | reverse complement strand
AAACAATTCTGATTGGTTTTCCTGGACTGGAAACTTTACATTAAGAAGTGAATTACGGATCATATGCTTTACAGCTGCGAATGTATCCCTCCCATGTGTGCCAACAATCGCATGTTTGCATATGATACCAACTAGAACTCGTGCAGGAAAACATGAGTTACATCTATTGGGAGTGACTGTCCCCAAACAAATAATAACTTATTATCACTTGTTGCTCGTAACTGGACAGGTGATAAAATTCCATGCTGTTCCCTTTCTGATCGAAATTTGCTTGAAAAAATTGATTGGCAACCATGTCATAGTCCATATCCATCCTGTGTCACAGAACAGGCTATGGACGTTTGTGACTGGGGACCTAATGGACAATTAACTGATGGGAATAAAACAATAAGACTTGGAGAACCAAGTAACCATGCCTTGATCTGGAGACAAGGAGGAGTGTCAGGTCCATTGCTGCAGGCTAGAGTCAATAGGACTGTTTCACCAGTTTCAACTAGTGTTTGGCAGTTGGCACTTACTCGATCTGTGCAGACTGCTCGTAAAGTCGGGGAAGCCTTAAGCAACGTTATAGAAGAGTGACAAACTTGGGTGCACATTGGTGAGCAAATCTTATCCTGTTTTGACGCCTTGGAAGCTGCAGTAGTTTGGACAGGAGAAAAACAGGCAGCTTTGCAAACCAGAATGCGGCTACGCTGTGATTGGGAACATGTAGAAAAGGGATTGTGTGTCACCCCGTTACAGTGGAGTCAACCGGAGTACGAGTGGGAAAGCGTTAAAGCACATCTAGAAGGGGCATTTAGGTCCAATCTTGACAACAATGTTCCAACCCTTTCTGATCAACTTACATCTCAGT
>NW_010154066.1:0-853 GCF_000699245.1 Pterocles gutturalis | reverse complement strand
AACAGAGTTTTTCCAAGACAAAATTTCTCTTTCTAGCGTGTCTGTTTATTTTAAACAACAGCTGCAAACCTTTTTAAGTGTAAAGCATTTATCTGCTAAGACACAGCTCAGACAGTCCACATTTTGTGCTGCATACTGAGCATGCCTCAACACAGGACTGACTACAGGAGGAGTAACGCAGGCAGAAATGTTCACTACGTCCTTAATCATAACTAAGCATATTTTCGGCATTGTAAAGAATACTTTAAAAAAAATGTTTTGTCTCAATGTGTTTGCAGTCTAAATTAAGTGGATGACAGAGGTAAATTTCAGCAACTGTCCAGATAAAAGTTCAGAAATTATCTAATTACAGTAAACAAAGGTCTGTTTCCCAGTGGGTTGTCAGTAAAAGGTTTTTTTGGACTACGTGTTTTTGAATGAGAGGAAAAGAGAACTTGTAAGGAACACGAAAGGGAAAAAAGTGCAGTAGTGAGGGGAATGCAGGAACAAGGTCTTTTGATTGAGATTCGAGACAATGGCTCAGGGTCTAGACTCGGTCCCTGGCTTTGAAACAGGTCGTGTGTGATCCTGGGCAAGGAATCTGAGATTAAGACATGGAATTACACCAAAAGTAAGCTGCTTCTCCACATGTGTTTCCGGGACTGCCTCACACCTTTGAATCCTGGTTCCAGATAACCTCTTGTGCCTTGTTCCTGCTGTACAAAGACAATAACTCCTCACTCCTCCCCTTGCCACGTACTGTTATTGTCTCCCTTCAGGCTCCAGGTGCACTATTCTCCTGCATTTTGCCTCACTATCTGCCCGCACTGCTGCAGGAGGGGGCTCTGCAGTGCACCCCGACACCGGCACACGG
>NW_010154065.1:0-853 GCF_000699245.1 Pterocles gutturalis | reverse complement strand
GTACTCAATACCTGGTTACATTCACTTTGATTATATTATCCAGAGACTCAACCGTTGAATACAGGGCTAAGATAAATGATTAAAATAACCTAGACACGTTTGTAAGACAAGCCTGAGATTCCCCCGGTACGTGGAGTAGACTGAAAGGTTATATCATCATCAAATAAAATGCCAAACTACTGCAATTTTTATAGTCAACAGGGAACAACAACATTTGAGTGCCAACTACTGAGTTCTTTTTGACCATAAAATGAGGTCAAGAGAGTGCTACAGAACAGCTATGGTTGAAAGCTGAAACTCCAGCTGATCATTTCTATAGTACTGCTAGGATTTAGGATTTTCCCTTTTAATTTTCTGAATTTAATTCTTTTAGCCTTCAATGTCAAGTTCTTAATTGTCAACTATCAAATGCTTATCAAGGCTGATATCTTCAATCACTGCTGTTTCTCTAGATTTAAGAGAAAAACCAATGCAGAAAAGAAATGGAAGAACGTTTTTGTTGCCTAAAATTGGTATGTATTATCTCCTAGTTGTAATCAACCAAATGTCAATGTGTTCAATCTTGTAAAAATTTCCTGTATGTACTCACAAGGTCTTTCCTATGATCCACTCACTGCTTAGATGGACTAGAAGGAAGCCCATCTGCCTAAACAATCTCAGACTTAAAAATATTTGGTTAGTTCCTTTTCAATTAACTATGCAGTGTTTCAGGCATGGTATTGACATCAGTCTGCATCATCTGAAATACTTTAATATGAGAAGACACAGCAAAAATTAGAACATAATTTATCTTGCAAAGTTTCAATAAATATTCTTCTGTGTTGTTGTCGTGGTTTAGAAAGGCCACAGGGAC
>NW_010154064.1:0-852 GCF_000699245.1 Pterocles gutturalis | reverse complement strand
AAAAAAAAAAAAAAAAATTCGGTATCAGAACCTCAGTGCTGAGTTGAGAAGAGTTGAGTGGGGGGGCTTTTTGTGGTGTGAGTAGTCACAAGTGATTAAAATTAAGCTGACCAGGAAGATAACTAGCTAATCTAACAATTCCTATGTGGCTGGTGCTATGTGAAGTGCTTCTGGACAGCTGGAGTCTCCAGACGGCCGGTGAGCAATCACACGGTCTGGAATGCTCGGCTTTGGGCAGGCACCATGACCAGCGTCGCTCCCATTTTCATCAGGTTACCGTAGTCGACTTTCTTGGGCTCAGTTTCTTTTCCTTCCGTCTCCCTCTGGCTGTACTGGGGAGGAGTTAGATGGGGAGTAGCTTCTGTTGACAAAGTCCGTTGGCTGCGAGAGGCACTGTTGGCTGTTGACCTGGTTGAGGAGGAACCTGAGCGCGAGCTCCTGGAACCAGAAGAGGAGGAACTGGGCTTGACGAGATGGGCCTTGGGTGCCTCTGCATCTTCTCTGCAATCAAACAGACAGCAGAGCTCAAATACCACAAGAACAGAAACACACATTTTACCAGACTGAAATGCTCCTGCAATAAGCAGTTCCTGCAAATCACCAAGGCAGATTTGTCCAGCAGTTTGAGCAAGGTACAGGGTTTTCTGAATTCTGTGCTATGTCACTTTGTGGACTGCGGAGATATTGCTCAGATGGATTTGGAACACATGCTGCACAGGACTGGCTCTTTGTGTGTGGCTTTGAGTTCTGTGGAACCAATGCCAAGTGTCAGTGCGAACAGTTCGGATAGAACAGTCAGCTCTGTTATCCTTACTCATAACAACAACTGACCTAGACGGGACTAGCTGAGAC
>NW_010154063.1:0-852 GCF_000699245.1 Pterocles gutturalis | reverse complement strand
CATCAGCCCCTCTCTGCCTTTCCCCAGAGGGCCTGGCCACTTCCATCCTCTTCTGCTCACCACAAATGCTCGGTGGGAGACCAAATGGAAGTCCACCTCAAAGCAAATGACCTGCACGTGGCCAGGGATGAGGCAGGGTCAGGTGGAACAGCTGAGCAGCAGTCTGTGCATCATCCTGTAGAGAAAATCACCAGCCCCACAGCACACACTGCCCAGGAGAAAGCTGCAATTTCAGAAAAAAGGAACACAAGGAGACTCAGGCTGGGATGCAGCATCTCTTTAATGAGAACAGAAAGTGAGCATTTGGAGGGGAGGGGGAAGAGCGCTGAGCATGAGAGGTTGAGGGCTCCACAGGGCGAGAGGACATCACCCTCTGCAGTGGGTTGCAAAGCACCTGCAAGGCGTTCCTTTCTCCCCATTGCAGCTGCAGCCGGTGAGAATCCTCTCACGTCTACAGCAAGGGCGCGTGAAGTGTTTGCCTTGGTCAATGGCAAGAGCTATGAAGCCCAGGAGGGAGGAGGAGGGGGCTAACTGGTGGCAGCAATGAAAGCACAGGAAGCATCAGAGCAAGAAGGGCATGATGTCAAGGGATGATACATGGCTCCCTTCCATTCAGGGGCAGAGGCAGGTGTCCCACACACTGCAAAACCACAGGCATCTCCCCGGTCCTGGATCCAGATCTCGTTTCTCCATTCCTGGTTGTTCTTTCCAACGTGAGCGACCCACTGGCCCTACCAGTACAGATTCCACGAACGCCAGGGCCCCCACAGACCGCTCCCGAGGCCTGTGTATCTCCCCAGACCGAGGGAGCCCCCAGAAGAGGTGGGAACCCCCGCGGCGCTGAGGGAGCTC
>NW_010154062.1:0-850 GCF_000699245.1 Pterocles gutturalis | reverse complement strand
CAAAACAAAAAAATACATACCTCATATAAATCTCATTTTTCCATACATACTCTCTTGTTCTCTTCCCTTGCTATTTAAAAAATTTAAAACAACATCCAGAAGATTTTACATGGAGCTTATATCCAGCCATTTCCCCGCCCTGGACATTACGTCCTTTATTTTGTCCATGGGATTGAAAAAATGCAAACCCAAAAGACTAGAAACTTCTCATCCTATTGCCTGTACCATCAGCACCTTCAGGAACACAAACACTGACAGGGTAACACATTATCAGAATGCAAGGTTACCTACTTAAGGTTTTGGACATCACTTTTCCATTCCACTTCTTGGTGAGACAATATGGATTTCAAATCTTGAGTCTCTTCTGCTATTAACTGTGACTCCTCCTTTTCACTTTCCAGTTTCTTTGCTTCTCTCGAGACAGCTGTGTACCGATTTTTTTCACGTTCTATTATCTGTTCATATTCAAGAAGTATGTTTTGAATTTTCAACAAAATAGCAGAACCTATTTTGAGATAGAAAAGACACAAAGCTGCACATAAACACAAACACTTTCTGATGTATAATTATTTTTCTGTATTGGGAGTAGGTGACAAGGTTTTGGTAGTGGGAAGACTGCAGTTAGTGGGGAGGTCTCTCCGAGAAGAGGCCAGGGATTGCCCTGGGCTGGACACAGCCAGTTCCAACAGACCCATCGCAGGGCATAGCTGAGCCTCTCAGCCCTACTGGTGGGACCTCAGGGAAAACATACTTAGGAAAGGGCAAAAAGCCACACAGGCAGAGCAGAAGGTGAAAAGAATGTGAAGAACAGCCCTGTGAACACCCAGGTCAGTGAAGGAGGGGGAGGAGG
>NW_010154061.1:0-852 GCF_000699245.1 Pterocles gutturalis | reverse complement strand
GCCTGTCCATGTCCCTCTGGATGGCATCCAGGGAGACTCCTAAAGGATTGGAATAGGTGCATTTTTGGACACTGCCACAAACTTAAGGTGTACAAAACCCAAAGTCTTTAAGATTAATCCTCACAGATTTTTGAAAGGAATTACAAAATACGGTGTTTACATTTAAAAAGCACTGATTTTGATGGCCAAGGTGATAAATTCCAGACTTTTGTTAACAGGAAGTTAGTCACATCCAAAGATGTAACACCATTCCATCAACAAAGAATGCAGAACAAGTGAAATAAGAAACGAAACCTTATTCTTTTTTTTTCAGTTCATTTCTTTGTATGAAGCCAACTACAACGGCCAAATCAAAAAAAACTGCAAAATTGAACAATAATAATTTTATCAATCAAAATAGAATAATTAAAATAGCATTTTGAGATGAAGTTGATTGTAAAAAGATGTTTGGAGAAAAAAAATTAAATATGCACTAATAAATGCACAGAAAAGTAGATACATTGGCCTGATCTGTCCTTACCACAATACAACCTTTGAAGAGATTATGTAAAAAGAACGAAATGTCCAAGAAGCACCTCAGTGTGCCATCTTAATTTCATTGCAGTGACAAACTTTAAACTTTGTGCAACCATAAAGCTTATGCTAACTTGCAAAAAAGAGGAAACACATTTTACAACATAGGGCCATTTTTTAACACTATTTCAAAGAAACATTTTTAATCAAAAGCAGCCTATAACCTACTTCTAAAGTAAAAAAAAAAAAAATCAGCCTAAAAAATAGTGGCATGCTGCTAATACAAACAAATCTTTTTCTTATAAAAGAATAAAATCACAGAATATTTATATATATATA
>NW_010154060.1:0-851 GCF_000699245.1 Pterocles gutturalis | reverse complement strand
TTTTAATGTTTTCCTGAGAAACATAATTCTGGCAAACCTGGGGAGTTTTTCCACTCATGGCTGAGGGAATAGGGCCATGCTTCTCTTCCACCTTGCACGACAATCGGTATTGTCAGTAATGGGAGTAAAAGCCCCAGTCAAAGTTTAGTCTCTTCCTGACTGCCACAGTTCTTTTCATCCAGGATACCTTAACAGCTGTCATAGAGAAACTAATAACGTTCTCCAAACTGTTTTTTGTTCATCCATAAGTCTGGTACTGTATTTCAGTGTTATTATTTTAATGACAGAATGTACTGATGCAAATATCCTGAACCATCAGCCTAAGACTGCAGAAAATTCAGGTGAAGAGAGCTGAGATTAAAATGCCTGAAAGCTTTGTGGAGGAGAGCTTTGGAAGAATCAAGTTTTAGTGCATCTCTGGCTCTAGGAAGCCCTGGTGAAACTTATGTTAATGTCAGTTGCCAATGTGTATGACTTGATTTGTGGAGCAGGATTTTTCCCAACTAACTCTCAGGTTATGTATGTGAAGAAATGGCATTATTAAAAATGCAATCAAGTTTCATAATTTGTATTATTTTTTCTTTTCTCTTTTTTTTTTCCTGCTTTACTGTATACTCCAATTGAAATGAAGCTTTGAGAGAGATTTACCCAAGTCACAAAGCACAGTACACTGCAAGTAGTCTCCTCAAGCTCCCTGAACAGGGTGGGTGTGGTCCTCCAAGAGATTTATTGTACCTGGAATATAAACTTTATAAAATCCAAGGAAGCAAATGTAGGAATGCCTTTTTTTTTTTCCCCAAAAAAACCCACTTCCCTTAGAAGGGCACCAAATACTTTTTTTTCTTTTTTTT
>NW_010154059.1:0-851 GCF_000699245.1 Pterocles gutturalis | reverse complement strand
GAACCTCATAACCTTGTCTCTTTCTCCTATTTCACAGCAAAGCTCCCTCAGGATGACAAGACGCAGATCCTCAAGCAGCACAGACGCAAAGAGCTCGAGATGCGTCAAAAAAAGTACCGGTGAGTTTCCCGTAGCTCCCCAGAAGGTCCAGGCCTGTTTTCATCAGGTCAGAGTTTGGCAGAGTATGTTCACATTATTATATTGCTCTAATCACTGGACTGCTGGATAAGAGAAAGTGTAAGTTACCGTGTTGACCGTATGCGGCTTTTACTTAGATGTAACTCACAGTAAGTGATGATCACCCTGGTGCAAGTGGCATTACAAGATAACTTGAATCCCAGATAAACCTGTCTGGAAGGCTTAAGTGGGAATTCAGGAGTACAGTCTATGTGTGGGCCCTCTGACACACAGCTGTGCTTTCAAGGAAGATTTGAAGGCAGATTTAATTTGCCTTTTACAAACACTGCTCCAGTTTTGGAGCACGATCGGAACATGTCACCTCTTGCTGGAGGTTTTTGGCTGCTGCATCAAGATAGTTCTCTGTACAGGGATGCAGTGGAAGATCTGGCCCTGTTTCAGCAGACCTGCTATCAGACCGCAGCTGTGATGCTCACATTTGTACTGTCATAGACATTTTTTCCTAATCAAGGTCACAATGGGAAAATTAAATCTTTTATCAATGGATAACTCTGGAACACATTAGACATTTCCTTTTCCTAGGGACATACTCTCTATCAAAATAACAAAAAGTTTATTGCACTTGCATCCGCTTCTCATGAGAGTAAGGACCAGAAGGACAGAGGGTCCATTCAGAATTGATGGATTGAGGCTTGGTGTATGTGTTGTTGATA
>NW_010154058.1:0-850 GCF_000699245.1 Pterocles gutturalis | reverse complement strand
TAAAATACTGCTCAAATTATTTCTTTTTTTTTTTAATAGGATTGGATGTTTATATACTCCACTGCAAAAAGGAGTCCAAATCAATAACCCTTTAAAAATAGGTTCATCTTAATAGTTATTAAAAAAAGCTTCATGAAACAGATTTTTAATTCGATGTGTTGGACTGGATTTTCAAAAGTCTGTTACTGTAGGATACCAAGTCCAGCTTCCCCAGCATGCACTGGTTAAGGAGCTGATCGTTTTTCACCCTGTTGCTGCTGTTAGCATCGCTGCTGCCCACTGATGACAACTAGACTAAGGGTGATCAATCTCAACTTCTGCTGTAAGTTGCATTATAAGAACTTCAAGATTTGTTCAGTTATTTAAATGCAGCACTTACAGTGGAGCTGAGAACTTCACAGGAGCACTCTCATACTCTCATGGGACAAGTTTGTGTAGACAAGAACGTAGTCTCTGGCTTCTGTCATCTAAGTACTTTTTTGCTTTGCTTGGCTCGTTATTCATGAGCATTTGAAGAAAGACAGAATGCTTCAGGTGTGTCGGAGAGAATGCTGTCAGCCTTCCCACCTTGCTCCACTGAGCTTTGTTTAAATTAGGTAGGTTCTGTAAGTGCTGACACGTTTTGGGGTGATGTGAGAAGTAGGCCAAGGACAGCAGCTGAGAGTTCTGCTGGTTCTTTAAGTCACGTCCTGACTTCAGAGCTGCGTCTCTTGCCTTTGGGAGCCAGCATATCATAGGCCCATAACAGAGCAAGACAGTTTAAAAATCTGTATGTTTGCTTTATGCCTCTGTGATCAGAATATAATTCCTACTCTGCAGGAAATGTTGGGGTTTTTCATCCCATAGAAAC
>NW_010154057.1:0-848 GCF_000699245.1 Pterocles gutturalis | reverse complement strand
TAGTTGGGAGCTGGGAGTGGGAACATAGTTGCTTTAAAGCAAACAGCAGCACTATTTGTCTTGGAGTGGAAGAGATTTGTCTCAAGTATTTGGAACCTGCTGCTTCTTGGACACTGTGGGACCATGTGCATCCCACTTTGTACTACCAAAGCAGTGCAGAGGAGAGCCAAAACAGGAACAGGAGAGCAACAGTGCCAAGAGATTTCTTGCAGCAGATAACAAGTTTGTGAATATGTAGCAGCTTATTTTGGTTGCCTCAGAGTAAATGTATGTCACAGCAGAGGGATACACGATTGTAGTGCTCACACTATGAGCAAGTAGTGTGTGATCAAGTAGTCTGGTAGGAGTGGGTCTGTCAAGCAAAACAGTGAGGACTTGGCATCCACAGTATTCTGGTTTTGAGGGGCTGCCTTTGGCTTGGCTTTTCCTAGTCCCATTAGCAGCTGGAGTGCAGTAGGTGCACTCATGGCGCATATCTTCTACTTCAGATTCATCCAAGAGGAATGGATGAATCTGAAGCAGCCCAAACCATTCCACAATTCAAGCCAAAGCACAGTAAGCAGGATTAATCAGAAGCACACTCCTGAAACCAACAAAAATGCTAATGTATATGCACTTGGCATCATTCAAAGGTCTTTTAGCGTTGCATCTGAAGCAGCATGGTGTATGCAGTTAGTGGGATGCCTGTTCTCTCAGTAACTCTCAAATCGTCTGGTTAATTTCAACCACTCAACATTTCATATTGGGGGAGAGATGTTGGATGCCATGTTGCTGTAAATGTGGGAAATACAAGTGGATGGGCAGGAAAAAACCTCCAAAACAGTGACCTTTCTGAAGATGAAGGCTGC
>NW_010154056.1:0-850 GCF_000699245.1 Pterocles gutturalis | reverse complement strand
GTATGAACAGGACTTGTACTTGCTGGTAGCTGGCAGACCACTGAAGGTCTGGATTTAAGTCTCCAGAAGATCCCTAAGGGTGCAAGATCTGTAGAATGGATGGGATATTGGCCAGAATCTGGATCACATTATTTGTACAACCTGCTGTCTGCAATTCCACCAAGGCAATGTTAAAATAATTACAGTTTCACCTAGACCTTATTGCTGATTTTAGTGTGCTGCAGGGTCTGGGGTTCTGAGCTGTTTTCTCAAGCTCTTCCCCAGACATACTCTTTCAGCTTAGGTCTTACCTGGTACACAATGATAAACAGAGGTCAGCTGGCAAACAGATAAGTGCTGACATTACTCTCTCTCTACAAAATGGAGACTTCTTTGACCAGCTGAAGTTTGCATGACATAATTGGGCTATTCTTAAATAAATTATCTGTGCCTGGAAATAAGACAGTCCCTATAACACCAACATTGTGCAGTCACAGCTCAAGACATTTTGATGAGAAAAAGAAATGAATTTATTGAAAAGTGATAGGAAAATGATATTTAAAATTCAACACATAAATATTCAGTTTAAATGGAAAGAGACAGTTATCTATCTGGCTGCTGCTGTTGCTAGTCAGGAACACTATTTGCATTCTTTATTTTGCTGATGCTGTTAAGCTCTGAAAGAATGTAGTATAATATTGAACTGATAAAAATGCCTGGTATAAAATTGAGAAATTTTCATGGTGACTGGTCAGCTGCTGACAAAAAAATACTTAGAGCAAAATATCAAATGCTCTGCAATAGCTTGCGGTAGGTGATGGGAGCTGTTTGCTGCCTCAGCCTGTGTACATGGAATTGACCAACTGCCATT
>NW_010154055.1:0-848 GCF_000699245.1 Pterocles gutturalis | reverse complement strand
ATCACCCCCTCCCCTGCACCTGTCCACAGCCACGAGTTTTGCATCTAGGGGCTGCAAACAGAGCTGGGGCACAGAGGAGGCAGGAAAAGTGTATTCATTAACGCACATAAGAAATCCCAGCAGTGAGCTGGCTACAGGGCTCAGTGTCCAAACACGGCAGGAGAGAGGGAAAAAAGGGAAGAGAAAAGCAGGAGGAAAGACAGAGGAACACAGAGAAGAGGTGGGCAACAGCAAGCCAGAAAATGGGGTGCTGCAAAAATGAGAGGGACAGGGAGCAGGATAAGGGCAGAGAGAGAGGAGAGTGGAGAGACTGAGCCAAAACAAACAGGGACAAAGAGATGGAGAAATAAATGAGAGAGGTGGAGAGCAGGAGAGAGAGGTGGAAGTGACCAGCAGGACAAGACAGAGACCATTGATGGGGACA
This sequence comes from Pterocles gutturalis, assembly GCF_000699245.1. NCBI lineage: Eukaryota > Metazoa > Chordata > Aves > Pterocliformes > Pteroclidae > Pterocles > Pterocles gutturalis. The sequence goes on along the minus strand of NW_010154055.1, from coordinate 424 downwards.
AATATTAAAGTAATAGGGAAAAAGAAATACAAAACAGAAGCAGGGAGCCAGATGGAGATAGGCATAGAAATAAAATTTCAAAAAGCAACTGAGTACAAAAAACTAGAACTAACAAATAGGACAGGGGGATAGAAAGAGGGAAGTGTAAAACACAATGGGGTATAGGACAGAGAGGGAAGAATTAAGAATTAAGAATTAGAGACAGGGAGATGGATTGAGGGAGGTGTAGAAGTAAAATTTTGAAAGCAACAGAGTACAAGAACCATGTAGAAGAACTTAAAAATAGGTACATGCAGCTGCATAGAGGGAGATGTAGGAACAAAATCTGAAAACAACTGGGCTCAAGAAACATACAGAAGAATTTCAAAAATAGGGATGGAGAGGCAGAAAATAATTTAGAATCATAAAATCATAGAATGTTTTG
>NW_010154054.1:0-848 GCF_000699245.1 Pterocles gutturalis | reverse complement strand
TTTTTTTTTTTCTAGTCATCTTAGCTAGGGCTTCTAGTTGCTAGCTCCAGTATTATTTATTGCTAAGACTAAGTATAATTTAAAAACATTTATAAAACATGTTGGGGACATAATGATCTCCTGCAATAAAAAAGCAAATATAGGAACAGGAATACTCAAGGCAATTCAGCTTGAGACAGATGCTGGGAAGACATGGCCATGGCCTTAGCTGGAGCCTTCTGCCCTAAAGCCACGCAGAGCCCTACCAGAGCAGCATGTGCATAGCTGTCAGGCGATGGACAAAGGTGCTTCTTGCGGTCCCTTTTCTGTGAACAGAGTTGGTTGCTGGTTCTCGGCAGTTTGATTGGCATAATCTGACACGTAAGCTGCAGTGCTTGGAGCAGCATTAAGTGCTGGGATGTGAGTAGTTGTCACATTATTTTACAGCAGACATTAACATTGAAAAGTATATGATGTCAGGTCTCAGTGACCGCTTTTTAAGAGTATCGTATTAAATGGCTGGATGACTAGAGAAAGAAAATTCTTATAAAGTATCTAGATAACTTGGGGGGATAGAAGGGGCTGTTTGATTTCCAAAGACTGAACTGGACCATCAGTATGACATTTTTTAGAATGCTTGAGGTGATGTTTGCTTTTAGGTGTCCAGCTGGGTCTACAGAGTGGTGGCAGTTAAGGGAAGAAGGGATTCTTCAAATGTTATCTGCTTATTATGGAAATAAAAATGGGTGTTAGGACCTGTGTTTGGTCCTGTTGCTTTCTGGATCCAGAAATCACACCTCCGCTCTAACCATGACATCTGCAATTTCTTCATTCAAATCTTGGCTTGATCTGTATGTAAGATTAAAATA
>NW_010154053.1:0-847 GCF_000699245.1 Pterocles gutturalis | reverse complement strand
ACATCTAAAATTTTTCTCTCTGATAAACCTGTGCCTTATTTCTGTTTATTTATCAGTTTTTTTTCCAGTGGCTTCATCCTGAACACATCAACATCCTTCATCTCATTCTACCATGGTGTAATATACTCGACTCCCTCCTCCTTGATTTAAAGCACATTTAGAACTATCTCACATGAGTCTATTCTGTGCTGTGTAGTGCCATGATCTCTTCTGATTTCATATGCCAATTTACCCTTAGATAGAAGATCTTCTGAAAAATACATCTATATGAAAAACCCCAGTAGTTTTGGTAGTTCAGAACATAAGGTTATTCTCTGTGAGTACACAATCCACACCTTTACAGAAAGGTGCTACAGAAGTTGCTATAGGATTATAAAACACTATAAGATTTTAAAGCAGACTAGAAGACTCTTTAGCAGGGAGGCTACGCCCTGTTATATTTTATGGCCCTGGCCCCTTCACAGTGATAAATCCTGACTGATTCAAATGGTCATATAAAAGGATATTTGCTTCAGCAAGCTACCTGTAAAATGTGCTGTAGTTCCAAAATCAGGCTTGATTTTCAACCATAAACACCTAGAGATGTTTGTAAATTTGGTTCTGCCATCTTGAAGATATGACCACCAAAATATTCCATATTAAGTATTGCAGGAGCAATTGGTTGATCCCAACTGTTAAAGAAATGAAAATATGTTCTTTCATGAGATTGTACAAACCTAATATAATGATGACTATGGAACGAAATTCAGTAAACACCGATTTACTCCTGTGGGCTACTAACTAGATCTGTAGTCACTCTTTTTCATATGATCATAGGTAAATTCAGGTTGGAAGGGACCTCAGGAGG
>NW_010154052.1:0-845 GCF_000699245.1 Pterocles gutturalis | reverse complement strand
GTAGCCCCCTTTCAGCACTGCAAGGCTGCGCCATGAAGACAGGGCTTGGGAAATCGGAGCCCAGTTCAACATTTTTCCTTCTCTAATGTAGCCTTGCAGTAGTTTGGTGTTTCTGAAATGTTACTGTTCTAAACAGCTGATAGGTTAAATTTTTGCTGCATGACTTTGGTGTCACAGTGGTAACCATGAAAAGAAGGGAACTGTAAAAACTAAGCAGACAGCTGAGAAGTCCTCAGATATAACAATAATAGAAACTGCAATATAACTTAATCCAAGTGAATGTTAACAGCAGTCTCAGTGGTCCTTGGGGAACCTATAGGAAAGACGCAGTCATGTAGTAGAGGGACAAAAAGCACCATCAGACACAAAGGAAAAAATTTTATATTTAATGATAAAACAAGTAAAAGGTTAATAAATCAGAGTGCTGGGAGTGTTGACAAAAAGTTGGAATATGGTGGGAAGGTGAAGAGTCTGGACTTTGGAAAGTGAAGCCAAAGCTATGCAGTTGAAACAACAGAAGGAGGAATGTTTAAATGGATGCATTTCTCATGGGATAATAAGGAAATATATTTATTATACAGCACATAGATGAGATGATAGATGAGAGCAGAGATGTGAATCTTTGCCTCCTGTAATTTTGAAAAAAATATTATAACCTTTTGCTAGGGTGATAGAACTAGTGTGCTAGGCACAATTCATATTTACTTGTGTATTCAGTGTGGAATAATTCAATGCAGAAGAGAAAAAAAAGTTGAATTACATAAAATTATTTACTGTGTGAGAAATCAATTTTCTGTTCAATACATTCACTTTATTACACAATGAAGTTCTACCAAATTACCTTT
>NW_010154051.1:0-845 GCF_000699245.1 Pterocles gutturalis | reverse complement strand
GGTGATTAAATGGATTTACCTGGGTAATAGATATAACCTTCTCTGGACATAAGATAATAAAGTCTTCTCATGGCACAAATAATCAGGAAGCTCAGTTTGGAGTTGTCCTAGATACGAACACGATCAGAAAGCAAGTTTTCATTTCACAAATGTAAGTATTCACAGGAAGTTATTAAAAATACTTAAAACAGTATCCAGTTCTGTTTGCAGTATCTCAGATGTTATCAAGGAGAAACAAATAAATCCTAAGATGAGAGACAGGAGTAAGTGTCAGAGAGAACTGCCATCGTGATAATGGATATGCGCAATACTGAGCAGAGGATATTGAGTTCTGTTTCAGCTGTTTACACAAGACACCAAAATAAATGGATATAATAAGTTCTTGTGCATTGGAGCACAAGACAGTTACTAACTGATGGGGACAGAGAGAAGCATTTCCTATAAACCAGTAATCCAGGAGTGCTTGGCGTCAGGATTTGGACACTAACTGCTTGCACTGACCAGTTGGGGGTGGAGAGTTTGCCTCTTGAGCTGCACCAGTGTGTCCCTGCAGTTTTGAGCACTCATCCCGTGAAGAAGTAAACCCAATAATGCACATCTCTTTGACTTAGTGCAGCTAAGCAGAACATCTAGCATGTCAAACAGGGCTTGCAGTGGCAATGATTTCTTCTGTGGATACTTTAGAGGATGTAATCATCTCTCCTGCTAAGAATAGAAAGGAACTCTGTTCTGGAAATGAGCCGTTTGTGGAAGGTGATTATCTCGGCGACAGAAATAAGTAACAAGCATCCCTTTAAACAGGCTTTTCAGATGAACCCCACCCAGATTTCTGTTATATTCACTCT
>NW_010154050.1:0-845 GCF_000699245.1 Pterocles gutturalis | reverse complement strand
AACCTTACTATTGCAGGCTGTTTCTTCTCTGATTGCACACAAATCTCTAGCTGTGTTAGTCTCCAACCTGGGTAAGATAAGGTGAACATCACTATTTACCCTGCATGAAATAGGTATATACAATCTGGAGTTCTACAGGACAATGGAAAATGAAAAAAGTTTAGGTTCCCTGTTTCCAGGCCACTTAACCCATTTTTCATTTTGATTCCATTTTATGACCCTACACACCCCAACACACATGCATACACACCGGCTCTCTCTTTTCATCCACCTGTCACAAACCAGTGTTGCAAGACACTGATCTTTCATTGTATCCAAGGTCAGCTCTTGCAGGTTTACTGTCTTTGTTCATCTGCCATTAGAGCCAGCATAAATTCTCTTCTTTCAAGAAGAGCTAACATCCAGGGGTTAACTGTCATGCATCATTCTGGTGAATCAGTAAGAGTGAGGCTTATGCAAGACAGGCTCCAGAGGTTTCTGTAAGATGCACATGAAGTGAATATTCTAGTTAAGACAGTACCACATAATTCTTTTCTAATAAGTCTCCCCTTGGGAACTACAACCCCACTTAGACTTGTAGAGACTTGTCATCAAGTGCGAGACTTGGAAATCTTGTAGAAAATGAGCCTAAAAATAATACCTCCAAAGTCATAGGCACAAAAGTAATCTAAAGTTAAGAGATGCAAAGCCTGTAGATAGCAAGCTATTATAATGCCAGGATAATTATCAATCCTTTCTGCAGGTCTTTAAATGGATTATCAAGCATAGCTTTTTTTATTACTGTCTTCAGTGGTACTTGAATATCCTTGATGTGCCTTTAAATATCACAGAATCACAGAATGTTA
>NW_010154049.1:0-845 GCF_000699245.1 Pterocles gutturalis | reverse complement strand
TCCTCTGCGAAGGAGGAGGTTAAGGATAGCAACAGTCTTCTGCTCATGGCCAGTACAGCCACTCAGGGACTAAGCAGCCCGTTCAAATCCCTCTGATAAGTAAAGACACTTCCTTCAGAACCTTTGGTCACAGCTAGTATTTGCAATATGATTAGGTGTGTGTAAAGGGTATGAAATGGATTAAGTAATAAACACTTTTTTTTTTTTTTTACATGGTATGTAGGCATGTGGCTTGTAAGCCAGTCTTTCCAGATGTTATCTAAAATAGCCAACTTATAAACCCTTGAAAACTGAGGTTTGTAATATAAATGTTGACAGCTTCTTAACTAGAGCAGAACACTAGTTCATTTGGTGTCTATAGACTGTCATTTTTGATACTGCTGTGCCATCTGTTCACTCTGTGAATTATAAAAGGGTTTTAATCTATTGGTTTTAAAAGCTGTTCGATAAATTGGGTTGTAAAAGGTGAGGTCATAAATTGATGGCACCCTCTCTTTCTCTTCTGCTTAATTACACCATCTTTCCTGCCAGTGTCCAAATGCTGAGAATTGAAAGATTATTGAAAATTGTCATGTTATCTTGCAGCAAATCATTATTACAGCTGTCACTTAGAAGGAAATACTATCCTTAGGCTTGCAAAATATATTTGATAATCACATCCTATATTCTGACAGTGATAACTTCTCAATAGTTTTCCTTCTAGACTGAAAATTTCCATATTGCTTCCTGGCCAAAGACGATTTCTTCAAAGGAAGTTAAAGTAAGTGCCTTCAGTAATTGTGGAGTTTTCCAAGTGTGAGGAAACTGCATGTCCTTGTACATATATTAAAAAAAAAAAAAAAAAA
>NW_010154048.1:0-844 GCF_000699245.1 Pterocles gutturalis | reverse complement strand
AGGGGGAGAATAAGATGAAAAACTCATGGTAATCTCAAAACATCTTGAGAGCACGTTTTTCTTTTCAGTTATTATGAAAAAAGTAGTATGTGTTAGTAAATACTCACCTTTAACAATATAGCTTTATTGAAGTAATTGAGTCACTGATTTCAGTGTAGCTATCTTAATTTACACCAGCTGAAGGTTTCAGGCAAATGCTATACTTCAACACTAGATAAACAAAGCATAGGAAAGAATATTCATCTGAATAAATTTAGAGAATTGACCTACTGTTCTTCGAGCACTGAACTGTGTGATCTAATCGTAACAATTTGTCTGTTTTACTCAGAAAATATTTCTTCCCCTGGGGCAATAAAGACATTTCATGCTTCTTCGATGTTAGAAAAATATTACAAAGTAAGCTAGTAAAACAAGTTTTTCAGAGAGATTCTGCCATGATGCTCCAGCTTTCTTCAATCGTGATACCTGGGAAACTCATTTATGTCTCTGATTTATGTGGAAGGAGGCAGGTCACCCAGGAGGAGTCTAGAGTTGCTGTCCAATCTTGCAGGAATAGGATTAGAAAAGCCAAGGCTAACCTGGCATTGAATCTGGCAAGGGATGTGAAGAGCAACAGCAAAGGATTCTGTAAATACATAAATGGCCAAAAGAAGACTGGGGAAAATGTGGGCCCAGTGCTGAATGGGGCAGGGTGACTGCAACAAAAGCCATGGAAAGTCTGAAGTATTTGTTGTTTTTTTTTGCCTCAGTCTTTACCTGAAAAAACTGCCTTCAGGAACCCCAGGTTCCCCAGACCAGACAGAAAGACCGGAACAACCTTCACTGTGAGGGTGGTGAGACACTG
>NW_010154047.1:0-844 GCF_000699245.1 Pterocles gutturalis | reverse complement strand
CTCTAACATTCTGTGATTCTGTGATTGTAGCACTTTGGAAAGTATTCGACATGCCTCCTACCCCCGTCAGTCCACCTGAAGGAGTTGTCAGGGGCCAAGTAGAAGGCCAGTCTTTATTAGCGATGACAGTAATATCCGCCCCAGTATCCAATAACGTTTTGCATCGAATGTGCAATGGTTGGTTGGAATTATTAAACAAAGTGACAGTTAATGTTGTACGATGTTGAGTGATGTTAGTGGACCAGAATATAGCTGGAGCTCCCGCAGATCCAAACCCAGACGAACCTCTAATATTATCCATTGCCTTGGGTACTATAGCCTTAAAACTAATCAGTTGGGCAATTCTAGTTCCCTTTGGAATCGACAAAGGTGGAGATGGTGTCCTCCAAGCCATGGCTTGTATTTGTCCTTCACAATCTGCATCAATCACACCAGGTAGAATCAATAATCCTGCCATGGTTGTACTCGATCGTCCCAGCAATAGTGCACTGCACCCATTCCCAATAGGTCCTTTAACATTCAATGGAATTCTGTGAATGTGAGTATCCCACAGGGTGGCGTCCCTTACCGTGGTGACATCTACTCCGGCACTCCCTCTTGTGTTGGCGGAAAGGGCGTCCATTGTGACGATGGCATCAGAGACGGCATCCGTCTTTGCGCTACCATCACATTTGGAGTGCGTGTCGGTAGGAATGTAATCGGAGGATTTCTCTGTCGTGTGAAGAACGAGGGTGCTTGTGTCGTTGTGAGACCCCGTCCCGCGCTCTTCTTCCCGTTTCCCTGTCATTGTGTCAAAGGCTGCCCCTCTGATGTACATCTAGAACGGCATTGACTTGCCCAGTGA
>NW_010154046.1:0-845 GCF_000699245.1 Pterocles gutturalis | reverse complement strand
GCTCCTGCAGCACAAGAGAAGGCAAAGACACCAGCTTCTCCTTTCTCTGGGGAGCAGGACACAGCAGCAAAGGCTGAGAGACAGGCACCTGCCTCTTACAGCCTCGCAGATGACACTGAGGCTCTGCAGGAGGCAGCCCAGTGCATTGTGAGGGAGATGGTGCAACGGGCTGCAGCTGGTGTCCAGGCAAAATGGCAACAGCTGGCAGAAAGCATGGGTGCGGCAACAGCACCGCGTACATGTGCAGCACCTGAGGACACTGAGGCTCCCTCAGCTGCAGAGCCTCAGGGAGAGGCCAGCACAGCCCATTTCCTCCCAACAGCACATGAGGCGTAGGCTGTGGAACCATAAGGGGCAGGTTCCAGGTTCTCGGCCTGTGCGGCTGTGCCCCGCTTCCCAAAGTCAGGAGGTGCCAGTGTCTTCATCTCTTCTTGTGCTGCAGGAGTGAGAGGCACATGGTGCTCTCCTGCCACCTCTGTGCCCGTGCTGCTGGGCTGCTCCGGGAAAAGGATGCAGGGCTCCTGGAGGAGATCTCGGACCTGGGGCTTGACTGAGATGCTTTGGGTGGTGTTATATTCTCCTTGGGACAGCTCTTTTCCTGGACTCTGATGGAGAACCTTGCCCAGGACCTGGACTGTGGAGAGAGGAGGGCAAAGCGAGCCCAGCAGAGACCCCAGCCGGGCAGGAGTTGGAGCTCTGGCGGTACAGGCAGAGGCTGAGAAGATGGAGCGCACGGCCTCTCCACCTCTGCTGCCAGCACATGCCTTGCCTGCACCCATCCTTCTCCCCACATGGACCAGGCACAGACAAAGACTGGAGAAGAACAGTATTCTTTTATTGGAAAT
>NW_010154045.1:0-844 GCF_000699245.1 Pterocles gutturalis | reverse complement strand
TGTTTTTCTAGTCGGTGGTGGCTGTGCTTGGGTAGACTCGCTGTCCCCACATCTAAACCGTTTGGGTTTCTTTCGTAGATCATTGGCTTTGGATCAGCCCTGCTTGAGGAGGTAGATCCCAATCCTGCTAACTTTGTTGGTGCTGGTATCATACACACAAAAACGACTCAGATTGGATGCTTGCTGTGCCTTGAACCCAACCTCCAGGCACAGGTATCTGTTTAAGCATCTACAGCTTAAATACAAGTTCTTGCCTGCACCAGATGTGTGTGCATATCTGAAACTCCTTACGTTTTAAATATTTATTTAAAATCGCTATTGCAAAAGCTAATTGTGACTGCAGACTCCAACAAGAAATGAAATTGTAGCAGCTGGTCCTGGCCCAGTTTGAGCTGCTGCTTCATAGGAATTCTCCCTCCTGTTTGAAGAGATCATTGTGTTATTCTAGACTGTCCGTGGAGCCTCATCTTCTCTTGAAGGCCAGAAACATGTAATGATTCTGTTTTGTGCACCTTGGACAAGATTAAATATAATTCCCTTTGCCTTTTTAAATTAATAAAGGAATGATTGGCTAAAAGAGCACATGAACACAATGTTAAGACGGTTTTTCCTGAAGCATTGTGAGAGACATTTGATCAAAGGTAACCAAGGAGTAAAAAGAAGTTTTGGGTGCTAAATCTCCTGTTTTCTGAAGGAGTTTTTGGACTTTGCCACAACATTTACTCCTGTTAGAGAAAAATTTTGGACAACACTTTGCTGTTGAAGCCTAAAAATTTTAGAACAATGGTAACTCGCAGCAAGGGTTTGAAGATCTACTGCAGCCTGTGGTTTGAAAAGCTGTTTT
>NW_010154044.1:0-844 GCF_000699245.1 Pterocles gutturalis | reverse complement strand
TTCGCTTTCCAGCACCATGGAGCTTCCCAGTGCATGAGGCTGCAGCGGAAAAAAGGAAAAAGCTGATGGGGGCGTTGATAAAATGTCTCTGTACAACAGCTTGATCTGCTGCAACCCTAATTCTAGTAACTGATCTTGAAAGCAACCTCTACCTCTTCTCCCCCCTGCCCCCTGCCATGCCAATTTATCATCCAGAGATCTCAGAGTGCAACGGAGTAAATATCTCTGGATGCAGATGGGAAACTGAGGCAAGCAGGGGAAAATGTTGGTCCAGGGTCACATAGGGAGTGAGTGACAGAACCCCTAACTGTTAACCTGGATCCTGGCTCCCGTATTTTGCCAGGCAGTGCAGGATCTGTAGCGTGGTTTTGCTGTATAGAAAGGCAATCTATTAAAACCCCCAACTTTTTAACAGTTTCAGGCAGCTGCCCAAGACTGCTGTTAAAACACTGCCCTGGAGTCCCTCTTTGCTGCCTGGAACAAAATATTGACCATTTCTCAAGGAGCTGATTTAATGCGCTGCACCATCCAGCAGAGAGGGGGCCTGATTTGTCTTCTATCTCCATGCTGCACCACTCACCCCCCACACCCACGCTCTGGCGTTCTGCCTTTATTAAACCACCAACCCATCCGCCACCCCAGCTACTTCCTGCAGCTGTACTGGGTCCTGCAGCTTTTTCAGCCCTGACCGAGCAGCTGGAGTCTCTGCTCCGCTGCAGATTTCTTGCTCTGCTGCAAACCTGCCCTGTTGATGTTGTCAGGATTGGAGATACCCATCCTGCTCATGTTTTCTTGCAGATACTTGGGGAAACCACCAGCATCCCTGACCTGACCCTCATCTCAG
>NW_010154043.1:0-844 GCF_000699245.1 Pterocles gutturalis | reverse complement strand
GTAAATAAACAGTTTGTTCAGACCAGGATTGATCCTTCTGCACTTTTTACCCCGGAGAAACTATCTGGAGAGTTTCAAGTCAAAGCTATGCTACATATTTCTGAGGGATTAGAGTAAAGAAGCAGGTGGTTTGTGATCCATTAACAAGTCAGGGGAGGTTAAGCCTCGCAAATCACGAGATATGAAATAGGAAGTTAGCAGATGTGAAAATCTATCTAATCCCAAGCCTCCAGCTAATCAGAAAAGCAAAGCAAAACCCCATTACGTGGAGTTGGATAGGGTTAATGGACCAAAGTCCTGCTGAGTTATGACAGGGATGAACTGTGCTCAAAATAAGCTTCAAAAAACCAGAAAGAATAAAGGAAAGACATGAAATCCTGGCAAAGGCTTTCCTCTGCAGCTCTGAAATTTAAGTTTCTGCTTTATTGTGAGTAACTCTGCAGAAAAACAGGACATCAGAGAATTGAACTCACCACAGTCTAAAAACACAGGAAAGATGCAAAATACAAACCATGGTCTTCAAACCAGGCAAGCAAACAAACCACTTCCTAGAATAGTACAGTGAACCACGAAGGTCCAGGGCTTTGCCATTACTAACGTACACGACAGAGCCCTTGGCCACTTACAATAACGAATTTTATCTCAGTTGCACTCTGGAGCAGGCTGCCTGCTGGCAGGCTTCCTCCCCTTCCCAACCCTTGGCCAAGTCCAGAGCCCACAGTGAAGGTAAGAGCCACCCAGGCGAATCGATAAACCGCTCCAAGAGCCACACGGCTTCCAGTGCCAGAGCAGCCATCACGAACATGGACATTTAAACTTTGTCTTAAGACAACCCTATGCTCAA
>NW_010154042.1:0-843 GCF_000699245.1 Pterocles gutturalis | reverse complement strand
GCACCTGAATGGATTTCTGTCCCCCATTTTCTGGTGTACAAATACCCCAAGGAGCAAATTGTCTTCAGGTTTGTTTCCCAGCTTGCTAATGGTATCTGCCCAAAGGACAGGCAGTGTCCTATTCTGAGAGCATCAAATATTCAAAATAACCTCAAGTACAGCGCCTGGCGGCTCGGATGCACACCAGCAGGAGAGCAGGGTTGGTGCTCTGGGGTCCACCCAGATGGGACTCTGAACCTTGGTGATTCCCAGTCCTTCAAATGGGAAAAATCTTCTTTTCAGAGAAATTCACTGTGACTCTTCTGATCTCTCTGTTCTTAGGGTTAGGTCCAGAGGTGGTTCAGTCTCCAGCACTGGGCTGAGTGGTGTCTTGTACCTACAGCATGGTTGGTGCTGTGCTCCTCTGCTCTTCCCAGTTCAACACAAGTTGTGGCTACACCGTTACTCTAACCTTGCTTAAGTTAGTGAAAAAAAAAAAGCAACTTGTGGTTACGTGTGCTTTGCCAAATACACATTCTCTAATTGCAAAAGAGACTCCATAGTCTGAAGAACAAAAGACCAGGGTCTGGTGATCAATGTGATAAATTTGGCCATGTGGGCTCTGTTTGTTCAGTGGAGTACAGTTGTCAAATAATATGCTTCCAGGCTCTGTGAAGCAAATTAATTTTGTATCCTTTAATCAAAAAACCCTTATATTTTTCAAAACAATACCCTCTTTTCCTTCCCTGAGGGCCCTGCAGAGCATAAAACAATGCACAGAAAGGAGAGAAATAGATGGAGAAAATAAACATAGTGACAACATGACAAATCTTTATAATCTAGGAGAAATTTCTTTCTTTTTTT
>NW_010154041.1:0-843 GCF_000699245.1 Pterocles gutturalis | reverse complement strand
CTTTCAAAAAACTGTATGGTGGTTACTCCAGCGTTTTGAGAATGACATGCATTTTCAGAATATAATAGTATGTGTTTCCATTTATCAGGCTTGATTACTTTCAATTTGTTGAAATCAGCGAGTTAGATCTGCAGCAGCTCCCCAGACCAGGAATCTCACTGAAGACAAAAAACATCTTGTGAAAGAAGCTGCTACTCTAAGAAAGGGTGAGGAATAGGACTCCAGTTGCTTGGGGAGGGGTCAAGTGAAGATAAAATGGTGAAAGGCATAAACCTGGACTCATGGTGGAGGAAAATATGGGATATCTGCAGTAAAACTGCTGTATGAAACAACTATTACATGACTTGTTAGAGGAGGAGAGAGAGGGTGGTCTAGGAAGCACTAATGAAGGTGGAGATCAGTTTGGAGAGTGTGGTGGTGACACTGGAGTTCTGGTTTTGTCTGTGGCCCAGGCTGTTAAAGGAGAAAGGACAGATTTACCTCTGGAAAAGCAGACACTATTGGGACACAGGAGGTTCTTCTGCAAAGCCCATGATGTTCAATCCCTCCTCCTTCTTCCAAACACCTCTCAAAAAACCTGAGCAAATGCAACTGCCCACAAGCAACATAAAGTTTGAGAAGAACTCTGTGACACATTCCAGACTGGGGAAAAAACCGTCAAAATGCCTGCTGTGAGAGCTAGACAAAAGTACTCAAAGATGGATCTTCTTCAAGATGTTTGTGGATGACTGTAAACTAAAGATTAAATGCCTGTTTTGAAATGTAATTTCTTTTGCAAGGATTACTTTCTAGGGATGAAACTACTAGTATTTTCCAAACCAGACTTTTGACTGGCTGTGATGG
>NW_010154040.1:0-843 GCF_000699245.1 Pterocles gutturalis | reverse complement strand
GGAGGGGCTGGGAGCGCTGGGCGGATTGGTGACACAGTGAAAATGATTTTTTTTTCGTGATTTCTTTCCCTTGTTCCCATCTCTGGCGGATGCACTGGAGGATGCTCTGCGGTGTGGTACCCGGCACCGCGTCTCCCCAGCTGATGCTGTGCCCCCCTGGGTGTTTTGGGGTCACCCCAGTGCAGCTCCCAAGCATGGGGAGGGACAGATTGGTGCCCCCCCGTCATTCCCCGCTGCCTTCATCAGGCTTTTCCCGGCGCCTGCTCCCTGGTAGCCAACAGGAGGAAGGCGTGTGAGTTTGTTTAAATTAACGGGCGGTGAGAGCTATTAATAATTAAGCGCCTGCTGTCAGGAAGACAATGGTAGACTAGGATAAATGGCCTGGCTTTGTTACTTACAGCTTCTGCCGTTATTAAATGAAAGGGATATTAATAATCCCCTCACCTTTGGGGATGGGGAGGGTTTGATGGGGCAGCTTCCCATCCACCCGATGTCCCAGCCCCATGGCTGTGCCAGATGGCTCCAGGAGATGCTGCGGAGAGCCGGGACTCCTGCATCCCTCTCCTGTCTCCAGACCGCCTGGGATGGAGCATGCGGGGCAGGGAGGGATGCTGCCTTGGGGATTTCATCCTGCCTGCCCTGTAAGTACAGCTTTGGGGTAGCACTGGGACTCCTAGTTTCATTGCGGGGGATTTTGGGTGATGGGAGATGGGGTACCGGTGGGTGCTGATGGTGGGGCAGGTGGGGAGCTGGGTCTGGGGTGGGCATCCCAGAGAACCATGGCGCAAGCATCCTGGAGAGCCGTGGTACTGGCATCCCGGAGACCCAGGGTACTGGCATCCC
>NW_010154039.1:0-843 GCF_000699245.1 Pterocles gutturalis | reverse complement strand
GCTTGAAGCTGGTCTCTGAAGCAAAAATGATGCAGATGAACTGGAGGAATAATTACTTGTACACAAAAAGCACATGGATAGAATACTTTGTGAACACTTGAATTAATAATAAAGGAATAAGTAATGACCGAACTATTTTTAAGACTTCTTCTAAAACTTAAAGTGAGGTACACAGAGAACTTTTGTCATGGGTCCAGAAAAACAAGAGAGGCTGTAGACTTCCTATTACAGAAGTAGAGTTGTTCTTCGGACACAAGGGACTTTGTGGCCATTCTGAGGCCAAAAATAGAAGGCATGGTAACTTGTGTTCTTTTGTCTTAAAAAAAACCAGAAAGAAGATATTAAATAGTCTATTATGAGCATCATATTATAATTGTTAATAATAAATATGAGAGGTGAGATTTTTAGTTAAAGGTGCCCTGGAAATTGTGAAAGTTGGTGTAAAAAAAAATAAATTAATGTACACTCTCAAGCACAGACCTAGAGAAAGTTCTGAAGTGCGTCACTCTACAGAAGATAAGGCACTGACATGAAACCCCTATGTGTTACTCTGCTTGCTTTTCCTGTCAGAGCTGGACATACATAAGAGGAACTAGATTCTACAGACAATGTTAAGGGCCTGGCTGAAGCCAGAAAGGGCTTGAGACTATTCCATTGACATTTTAAATTTATTTTTAGATCTGGTAAAGATGGGGTGGTAGCATTTATTTTTATTCTCTGCTTTGTATTGATAATGTATTTGTTTCTTTAGTTTTACCTTGTTATTTTATGATTTTCTCTTGTTTACAGAATTGAACTTTTCTGTGTTTCTTCTCCACTGTCCTGGGTTAAGCTGAGACAGAG
>NW_010154038.1:0-842 GCF_000699245.1 Pterocles gutturalis | reverse complement strand
TACTCCACCTTCCGCAGGGAGAATATTTTTGTTGCTGAACAAGTAATGTAACCTCTGTATACCTCAGGTACACCCTCGGAAAAATGGCTACTAACACAGAACTTCACAAAGAATTGTCGAGTTTTACTAATTGGTTAACCACATGTGAACGAAAGATGGTATTTGATTGCCAAGTGTGTTAGAGCTTCACACTGACTACCTTGTGTCAGGCAGCAGAAAACTAGAGCCAGCCAAACCACAGAGATCTTTTAAATGCCAAAGATGGAGGAAAAAATGCTCCTGCCTATTGTATTTACTGGTTTCTGATTTTTTACAGAAGAAGGAAAATACACTCTAGAGAGTTTAGCTGTGCGAGCTGTAGTCTCAAGGAACATGACAGTAAAATTTGTTATAAGAACAGGTGTGTCCTGATTTCTTTTTCTTAAGGTAGTAGCTTTGTGTAGTTACCCTTTCAGCAATAGCTGATATTTGAAATATTACATTGAGTAGCTGGGGGAAAGGGGTAACAATGCTTTTATATTAAGTGTTCTGTTTTTAATCTATAACCTCCTTCACTTGCTTTCTCCCAAAGAGACAGATAGAGGGTACTGAGAAAGTACTGAATATAATGCTTTAATCATAAAGGTAATTGGATACCTCTGGCTCCCATTACCCTTTCATAGTATCTGTTTAAGATAATGCTTGAATTTTGCATTTTGGATGGATGCCCAGAAGTTTATGTACAGTGTTTGCCTGAAATACTGAAAGAGAACCTACATGTTTATTTTGTCATGCCTCTGCTGAGGATGAATCCATTCTTCCTCACATTTCACAGCTGGAAAACTGCTGCTGGGAGGAAAAAA
>NW_010154037.1:0-842 GCF_000699245.1 Pterocles gutturalis | reverse complement strand
GTGTAGCGGACGTCAAAGCAGCGCTGGGAAGGGCAGGCGGTGTGACCAGGTGCCGTGTTGTTTCCGCACGGTACAGGGCAGCTGCTGTCTAGCCGAGGTGCTGAGCGCAGGGTGCTGCGGGCGCCTGGGAATACCTCAGATTTCTGCCCTTCCTGGGGGCTGATGCTAGAGATTTGTGTATGAACGGTGCAAGTACTTCTGGGTGTTCTGCCGTGCAGGGTGCTGAGAAGCCAGCATATTTTAATTTTGTAATTTTGGGAATTTTTTTTTCCCTTTGAATTAGATACTGACTTTTGCAGGATGAGAATCAGAAACCTGGTTTTACCGTAGGTCTTGGTAGTGCTTTAGGATACACAAGCACCCAAACTGTCTCTCAGACAGGAAGATTATTCAGATTAACTATTTCCAGAGTTGGATTTGAGAGCCTACAACTGAAAGCTGAGAAAAGCATGGAAGATCTGTTACAGTACATGAACTGCTTGGGCTGGTGCTGCTACATAAACGTACTGGATTTCAGATCAGGATATGCAGAGTACTCGGTTGTGAAATAAAAGGTTAAAATGTGCTGCCAAATTAAATCTTTGCATGTTTCCTGCCTACATGGGAAGCAACATACTAATTAAAAAAAAAAATAGAATTTTTCCCAAACACATGAAGAAGTAAGTTGAAATGTGAAGTCAAGATATTTTTAGCCTAGAAATCAGCACCAATTGAATTGCATTTCGTCAATGTCGGTATCTTGCTATAGGAATATCATCCATGTTTTTACAAAGAAGTATGGGGCTTTTCCCCCCTCCATTGTCACTTCTGGGCATCTTGCATCTGGGCAAGAATAACTCCAG
>NW_010154036.1:0-842 GCF_000699245.1 Pterocles gutturalis | reverse complement strand
CAGTTTACAGAATACTCTATTCGGTTTCTATCACAACTTGTTTTGTACTTTGGCATTTAAGAAGTTATTTTCAGAACTATGTGCTTGTGAAGGACTGAATAAAAAAAGCAAAACCAAATATTTTTTCATATTTTAGCATATATGAAGGTTTGAATTAAGGGATTAATTTAATATTCATGATGTTTGCTTCTTCACTGCCAACTCATAAGTATCAAAATACATAGATTCTCTTTCATGCCTGGATTTCTGACCCTGCTGAGAAACTATTGTACTGCTTGTGCACCAGAGACAAACACGCACATGTGCCTCCTATGAGACCAGGAAGAAAAGCTCTGTGGGTTTTCTTAGCACTCCCAATGCAATTAAACCACCTCACAGCACCATCTTGTAGATATCAGCTGCAGAGGAGGTGGCCAGCTTTTTAGCAGCTATTGATGGGAGGACTTAATAGCTTGAAATAACCCCAAATTGCATTTGAATTATTTGAAAGAATATTTCGTAGTGCTTTTTTAATATATTGGTCTCTTCAGAAAGAATCTCCCTGAGCAAGCCTATAAAACCACTTCTAAGATGAACACTGTTGGTCCTCATCTTAGTAGGGCAAAAACGCAGCTCCTTGAGTTATAAAAGGCATCTGAAGCACTCTCACAGTGTTGTGATAGATATTACCGTTGCTTATAAATTTTGATTCTGCTACATTTCTGAAGAACAATCATATTTAGGAGGAGAAGGCAAATTTCCATGCCCAAAATCTATAGTATATGTCTGTATTTTAGATTCATTTTTGGCATGTTAGTGCTTTTTACACATATTGTACAAAGCATGGATTTTTTTTTTTTTTT
>NW_010154035.1:0-842 GCF_000699245.1 Pterocles gutturalis | reverse complement strand
CACTTGGAGGAGGTCATCTGTCAACATCAGCCAGTTCTCTTGGGCCACCCCCTTATTACACCAGAAGAAGCTACAAGGTAAAGATGGCTTCAAAGACCTGCGCAAGAGAACTTGACCAAGGGTGACTTTTCCTCTACTTTGCCCCCGTGTCCACCAGGGCCTTATATTCCCATGGGTCTGATGTGCCAGGCCATTGAATCCGTTTGTCCTTTTCGTCCGCCTGGCCAGAGGCAGGACCCCTACTCCTGATCAGAACATTCATTAACCAGCTCCTGTAATTACAAACCAGAAGCATTTTCACCCTGAGAGGAGCCCGTGTTCCTCTTGCCCAGCCTACGTTGCAAGGACTAGTCACAGGTACGATCCTACTGCGGTGCAGCACAGTCTCTCCATGGTGCTCAGTGTGGGGTTCAACCCCACACGGACATATGTCCACTGGGTCAGGATCAGAAGGAAGAGAGGTGTCCTCAGCCCATCTACTGCACCTTGGGAATTGCTTGACAGCAACTGGAGCAGCAATCTTCCTTCATGGTCCCTTTCTAGCCCCTGTTCTTCCCCACAATTCTTGCCCATGGGCTTCCAGGACTGAGGTAGGTGCAACGTCCCACCTCCTTGTGTCCTCCCCATGCTCATGCAGACAGAACCCTACCAGATGACAAGTGGCGTGTGCCCACAGTCCCCGTTGTGATGAGCAGCCGCCTGGTAGCTGAGATGCTGGCCTGTAGCATCAGGAGGGAGAGTCTCCATGTTCTCTTTGAGTGGTCAGACCTTGGGGAACAGTCTGTTGGCAGCTGAGACAAAGACCCATGGTGGGGATGGGGAACAGAAGTTCTCCCTGAACC
>NW_010154034.1:0-841 GCF_000699245.1 Pterocles gutturalis | reverse complement strand
TTTTTTTTTTTTTTTTACTTTCAGCTACAGGTTGTCTCAGCAATCTGGCTAGCAATTAGTTGTGTAATACCTTGGGTCAAATTCAAAACTGGACGCAGAGGAGGGATGCTTTTGAAGACAGGATTTGAATTGCTGGATTTTGGAGTTAAAGAAATGGATTAGCAACCCATGTAGGGTTGTGTAAATGACAATGGACACATGAATGTTGGCAGTTTAGAACATCTTTGCACATAGCTGATGGGAGGTTTCCTTTAGTACTTAGTGTTGATAATGCTACCACATGAGGAAGATAGTGGAAGACTCCTATAAGCCTTTTTACACCTCCAGTCTACACAGCAACATAAGTTTTTGTGGCTCTGGTTTCCAGAAAGCAATTATTTCTGGGCATGAATTTTGTGCATTGACTACCTGTAGCTGTTGCAGCATGAAACTTGGCATAACATGCAAGCCTACCCAAGAACCAAATTGCTGGGCAGGGAGGCTCTTCTGCTCTCCTTACAGTGGCTACAGTGGGTTTGCATCCCTCTACCTCATGGTGCAGCTGCAGGGGTGACTGCAGGGTCCACGTACCCTCAGGCACTCATCCAAGCTACAGCTCCACAGTGGCGGGATGCGAGTCCGTCTCAAATGAAATTGGCACATTAAAAGTATATTAAAAAAAAAGTTGGCACTTTTTTGAAGTGTTTGAAGAACTTGTCATCTCTCTCCTTGGCACTGTTGTGAAGGCAATGTGCATGTATGGCACTTTATAGACCTCAGCCCTGAGAGGTGCTGGTATCAGTACTGGTGGGCTTGCAAGCACGCTTCAAGTTCCAGCCAAAGCAGTGCATCCTTGTTACAG
>NW_010154033.1:0-840 GCF_000699245.1 Pterocles gutturalis | reverse complement strand
TTTTTTTTTTTTTTTTTGCTGTAGCATGTTTCTTGTTTTATTTCATTGATCTTATGTTTAGGTTGCTTATGATTGCTTCGTTAAAGTCTTCACATGGAATTCTCTAATATCTGCTTGTATTCATTGCAGCTTAGCACACCTTCTGGCACTGCCATGATTTAGTTCTTTGTGGTAAAACGTAAGAGTAATGATAGAGGGGGGGTTCTGTCTTTCACTGAGCTTTGAATCTAACATTTGTATTTTCATTTGCAGGTCTGACTCCTGTAATGCACTTAGTATTTTATGGTTTTTTAATAAATTTATACCTCATCTTCCTGAAAGACTCAGAGCTGCAGGTTTTTTAGCAAAGTTTTGTCAGTCATAAGTGATTGTGCTTCCTTAATAAGACTGATGCTTGCAACACCAAATGTTTGGGCGTTAAAAAGCATTAAAAGGTATTAGTTTTTCCCCCAAAGCATGTTTTGTCGTAGTAGTGACTCTGGAAGAACTTTTAAAAGAAGTGCTGTTGGCTGATTTCCTTCTCTTAGTTTGTGGTATCTTAGGGTCATCTTCTTCTGAAGCAAAAGGGGGGAAAAGAAAACAACAAACCTTGGGAATATTTTAGAGCATGGTCTTTTGGAGGAAAAAATAGGTGAGAATTTGTGTGAGGGTCTGTGTAACAAAATGTTGTTGATGGGGTTCTAGCAACAGGGCATACTTTTTGTTATGTGAGTTCTTAATGTTGCCACTACATAGCACAATGTAGAGGGTTCTTTCACATTTCTGGTCTCCTTTACTGATACATATCCTCCTTGCTTCTTACAGAAGTAACCTGGATTGCAGAATTATCTTTGTAAGTAA
>NW_010154032.1:0-839 GCF_000699245.1 Pterocles gutturalis | reverse complement strand
TCTAGCAGCAGTCATGACTTACACATTATACTGTGCATGCTTTTATGTCTGTGCTTTCTATTCCACCTGCTATCATGCTGGACCACTAGCGCAATAAACCCCCCACAGACCTTGTGGGTCTCGTATTTTACATGACTGGCTTTCAATATCCTGTTTCACTTCTTGATCCTGTTGCACGAGTTGGTGCCTTGAAACTGGCAACATTAACTAAAATAACAATAATTCTATGGCTTTGAACTTGAATAAAATGAAATTTTGAGTTTAAAGAATAAATAATAAACGAAATCATAAAATAAAGAAGACAAATATAAAGTCTCTTCTGGCAGATACACAGAAGGGGCAACACTCTGCCCAAGAATGAGAATTTTCACAAAGTACTTGTACCCTTTCTTCTCTAAATAGGCACTGGCAAGAAAGTAATTTTACTTTGACGCAAATATCCATGCATATTACCGTCCTCTGGCACTGTTTTACCTCCACCATAAAATTTCAATTACAATGAATTACTCTTTTCAAAACTTGTCTCGAAAAAATAGATCTATGTAGCACACACCCAGATGTAACTCTAGTAATAATCCTTTGTAGAGACACAGCAAAGAAGGATACATAAAAATATAGATGTATATCTACACGTACACACACACGTCACCACACTTCTATTCTTTAAATCAGTGCATTAAGTTTCACTATAAAGCCGCGGTAGTTACAGTTGTACCGCTAAAACTCCCGTGGGGGTTCACCTGGACTCTGAGATTTTGCAGGGGCAGAGGAAAGGAGGGAATGTGCTTTGGTACCACTTCCAGTCCTGCAGAGTTGTGGCAGTCTGACTGCAAAAAAAA
>NW_010154031.1:0-840 GCF_000699245.1 Pterocles gutturalis | reverse complement strand
ATCTCTAACAGGCTTTTCTATTGTGGCTAAAAACATTGCATTGTATGTAAGATTTTCTTGTTCAGATCAATTTGCTAAATTTTCATTTAGTTTCAAAGTGGTTCATTTTGTTGAGGCTTCATTTTGTTCAGACTAGCAACTCGAGAGGTTTCCTGTAGCTTAGAGAGATTGCTTTTGAATTGGTACATTATTCAGTCTTGAACTGTTTCTTTAGCATATGAGCAGCTGAGTGGGGTTTTTGTTACAAATATGAGTTTGAGTGCAGAACAACTACTATTTTGGCCAAATAAAGAATGTAAAATTAAGGATGAGTCTTCGTAGTACGCTGTGATGCTTTTCTACTCTGTGTGCATTGCGGGTTTTTTTAAGTACTTAGCAAAAGCCTCCTGTAGGGCATGGTGATATGATTGACTGCACAGAGAATTTAAAAAATAATACAGTATATTGTAGAAATAGGGCTACAATAGTAAGAGCTGAAACCATATTCTTATTGTCAGAAGATACAAGTGAGTAAATTTTGGTCTTTGTGATCAGCTACTAATTAAATCGGTCTTCAGCTGCGCTCAGTATCTGATCCTGTTGCGATGTTCTGGGGAGTGTAACAGGATTTCTGCAATCACTGAGGTAATGAGGTGGCGGAGGGCAGCAGAGCGAGTGCAATCCCAGTGTTACACACCAGCCTTTTAGAGTATGGCTTTCCTCCATGTTGTTTCTTGTTGTTTACCAGTGTACATGATTGCTTTTACCTGCCTTGAATTAGTTTTCACCTCTGCAGGATTTTTTTTTTGCCTGATAAAGTTAACGTGGGTAAATGGAGAGCAGTAGGAAAGAAATGTCTGG
>NW_010154030.1:0-839 GCF_000699245.1 Pterocles gutturalis | reverse complement strand
CTATCCCAGCTGGACCCAGGACACTCACTTAAAGCCTAAATTAGGAAATCTTACTCTGCCAGATGTAACCAAGACAGTAAGAGTCTGTAGCAAGCAGAAAGTCCTGGATGTCTGATTTTGTTTGGAGAACTCACACACAAAACACTAGCAAAAGGGTTCCACATAATTTTATATCAGGGTTCTTTGCCATTGTAACACTGACAGTGTAACTAAGCCCCACTCCTAGCCAAGGTTTCCCACTTGTACAAACAGTGAGCATGAGGTATAGGATGCTTCTGGAGCATAATGGATCTGCTTTGAAGGTATGTTTCAGCTGAAGTGCACCCATGCAGTGAGTTTAACTCTTCTAAGAAGTATCAGCCATGCCATGTGTGAAGGAGATGGCTGATCTGAGCACACTCTGTAGAGACATCATCATTCTTCCATGCATACAGTCACACAGTGAGAGGCAGGGCAAAGAAGTACTGCAGAGGGGCTTTTGCAGAGTTTTGGACCACCAGAAATATCTCAGACAGACATGTAGCAGGTCTAATTACAAAATGGCTGCTAATATTTTCTAAGTCTGAAGCTCATGCCAGTTGCCAGAAGTTCTAACTTCTAGTCCTGGATCTTGTCCCTAGGGAACACAGGCTTTCCCATAAGCCCTTTCAGTTTCACTCTGTTTCAGCACTGGTTTCACTGCACATTTCTTTGTATGTGGGGAGAAGAAAGTCTCTCATGGCACACCAACCAATCTTTGATGGCAAAAGTGGCTATGATTGCCTTCAGATGCATACCCTGACACAAAGAAAAAAGCCACACACAAAAGCCACGTTGTCTACTTGGACTTTAGCAAGGCC
>NW_010154029.1:0-839 GCF_000699245.1 Pterocles gutturalis | reverse complement strand
AGAGAATTAAAGGGGTGAAGAGAAAAAAGCTTAACCCAGGACAATGATGAGGTCCTACAGCATCAGGAGAAGCCAACAGACCTGGGATTCTTTTGGATCAGTGGGGAAAGCAATTTCTGGGAATTTAATGCTTCATCCCAAAAGCCTTTTTCCCTGGATCCCTGTGTGATCAAGTCTGTGCTTACACAGATATTGCTTTTGAATTGTTGTTGCATTGCTTGCAGAGCAAATACTCACACTGCTGCCCTTCTGCTTGAAGATGAAAAATGCTTTTTATTTTAAATGCAAAAACTAATTGAAATCCAGACTTCTTAACTAGTTTTAGATATAACTTCATAAAGAAAAATCAGGCCTTTAAATAATAAAATGCTCGTGTTGAAAATCAGTTTTCTTCACTCCCACATCCATCTGGAATTGAGGCTACTGTGTTTGAAGGGTAAGACCCAATAATGCTTCTAAAGCCACAATTGGTGTTTGAAAGGCAGCTCTGTGCTCCTCTTTGAGTGCTATTGATGCTTTCAGCTCTGGCATGAAAGACCTGGAACTCTGATCTCTGGTTTTGGCAAGTCAAGTCATTCAATTCAATTTCAGACCCGTGCAGCTGTGAAGCTTTACAGGTTTTGATGTTTAAAAAGGTAGGGATTATTTCTGTTCTCTGTGATTTGTGAGCCACCGCTGCTTCTGTTAGCAAACCCAGGAAGAAATCTGTCTGTCTGATGTGCACGGGCTGTTACTGATACCTGCGTGAACACCTGAGTAGATGTTACACATCTGGCTGGCATCCCTGCAATCAAAGCACTCTCTGATGCCCTTTGAACAGCATTTAATTGGCCATGAGA
>NW_010154028.1:0-839 GCF_000699245.1 Pterocles gutturalis | reverse complement strand
CATTCCTGTGTGCTTTTGAGGTTCACAACTATATGTATGTATCACCCTTCTCCTATGTCCTGATTCCTTGGCCTCAAGCAAGGCATTAGGAGCTATGCAGGGAAGAAGCATTCAGGCATCTCAGTATTCTCTCTCTGTCACTTATGGCTCTTGTCACATGCTTTAGGCTGCTTGATACTCTAAGCAGCTAGATGGGAGGGTCGGTCACCGCATCACTTTCCAATGGAAAGGTGTGCTGTTGGATGATTTATACCTGAAACAATGCCAATCTATGCAAACGTGCTGCTTAGCTTGGATGTCACAGGGCATGGGTGGCTATTGGCAGTGCAGGTTGACACAGAATCCCAGTGTCGCCATACACCAAAGGATTATTATTACCTTTATTTGACAGCCCAGGGAAACAAAAGTTTGGGATCGAATGGTGCTAAGCATGACTTGTTACAGACCAGCTTTACTGTTATTAAGGATGTCATATTTTCTTTCCAAAGAACAAGTTAAAATCACCTGTAGGCTAGTTCCTAGGATACTGTAATATACAAAATAATTAGGAGCAAGGAATGAAAGCAAATACATCTGAGGAGACACAGCTGGATTAGTAGATCCCTATGTTTAGGGCACTTTTGATTGGCCAGGAATTACCTGCTAGGCAGCTCACGGCATGCAGTGTGCTAGATTTACAATACTTGACTTCTTCTTTGCTTTCTAACCGAAAATCAAACCATGTCCTAGACCCTGGGTGTAGCCACTGCAAAGGGTAAACATAGGACAGTGTTCCCAGGCATAACTTTTCCTAAAGTAAAACAGCCCAAACAGTTACTCTTAAGCCTCAGTGGTTATAA
>NW_010154027.1:0-838 GCF_000699245.1 Pterocles gutturalis | reverse complement strand
AGATGCTGACTCTTGAGATACAAAAGTAAGCAACAATTCTGAGTTGTTTCCCCAGAGACAGGCTCAGGGTCTGGTCTGTGCAGTTTCAAAACACGCTGTGTTGGAGGTACTTGAACCCCCCACCCCTTTACGAAACCAGGAGCAGTTTGGTACAGGCTCCAGAGGAGGCAAAGGCCTGAGCCGTAGCCTTGAAAATATTTTCAAGTGTTCAATGGACCTCATTAATATGCATACTATTCGGAAATAAATTAGACATTAGTTCCAAGTACAGGATTTTCTCTGGTAGCCCTCAACATGTTTCCATGGTAGTTCTCAGTCAGGATGACATCTATCATTTTCTTGCAGTAGGTTGTACTAGTATTTGCGTGCATCTCTGTGTGTCTATATTTGGAGGAATGTGTGAAGAACCAAGGTCTGCCTTGGAGGTCAGGGAGGAGAAAGTGTCATTGTGTGGGCGTGTGATCTGTGCCCTACCGGAGACTGATCCCTGTCATGTTTGCCTGCTGAGAAGATGCATAGATGGAGGGACACATATGTGGCAGAGGACTGTTAATAGATTTTATACTATGTGCATTTTTTGTTTCTGAATCAGAAATACATCAGAGAAAAGCTCTAGGAATATAGTAGAGAGTAGACGTTATAAGGCCTTGGGTAGGTGGAAATACCAATGGCAGGGAAGAGGTCCAGGTCTGAGATGGAAACTCCTAGAGGAGGGTGAAAGGTGAACCTGTGCAGGAGGTTTGTGAAGCAGAGGAAGAGCTCTCTCTTAGACAAAGCCTCATGGTATGTACTTTGTTAACAGGTTGTTCCTAGTGAGAGCAAGAGAAGACTGCATGTT
>NW_010154026.1:0-838 GCF_000699245.1 Pterocles gutturalis | reverse complement strand
TTTCTGCTCAGGGGGATGATCTGAAGGAGTTGTCATGTTTTACCGTGTTTTCTTTTATTCTCCTGAGCTTAACTAAAGAAACACACATTTATTTTTTTTTTTAAGACGCGGTAAATTAATATTTCTGTGACTTTTTCGTAGACACGTTTGAATTAGAACATGGGCAGTTTGTGAGAAGTGAAAAGGCTGGATTTGGGCGAGTGCGCAGCTCTCTTACAAAGAGTTTGTCCCACTCCCCAGCCTGCCAGGTCATTCCTGCGCATTGCTCTTGTTTACTGTCGGGTGGAATGAAGTCAGCCCGATGATGGGCTGGTGACTTTGGAAGCAAAGCCCTAGTTCTCCCTCCCTGCAGAAGGGGTCCCTGGGGAGGGTGCTGGGCACACCCCCGCACAGATGTGTCACTCTGCAGCTGGGGACCCCGCGGTGCACAGCTGGCTGCAGCTGGGCGCTTCGGTGGTTGGGTGGGAGATGGGAGCCCAGCTCTGGGTTCCAAATCTGTGCAACCGGCATCCTGCAGCCTGCAGTAATTGGTAAAGTCCAGATTAGCTCGTTAATTAATGAGTTGCCATTGGATGACTTGAGGTGTCCATAAAAAGCAATCCCACGGCTGTGTCCCAGGGATATCTTCAGTTTAGTTAACACTGTTGATCACATTCAGTGTCTACACTGATAAGGGGAATACAGGCTTTGAGGCTTACACAGTGGTGCTGCTTAGAGCTTGCACCCTGCTCCCCCTCACCCCAGCAAACTGCTCCGGGGTGCTGCAGTTCCTAAAGGGAGAGGGATAAACCCCTTTAGCCACGTCAGTTCAGGATCAGAGATTGCTTTTCTTGCCCCC
>NW_010154025.1:0-838 GCF_000699245.1 Pterocles gutturalis | reverse complement strand
GATTCTATGATTCTATGATTCTATGTTATGTTACAAAAAACAGGAGGTCAATCTCATTATTTGTCTAGCAAGCTTATGTTTTGGTAAGGGGTGTTTGTTATAAGCAGAAATACCTAAAATGTGTTGAGTACAAAATAGCAATTTAAGGATGAGGAGCCAAAGAAACTCGTTCATTTGCTCAGTGTTTTGCTGCTGTTTCTTTGGTGGTTCAGTAGCTGTGCTCTATACGTGGTCTTCTGAGTGGTGAGCTGAAGGGAATAATCACTCCTCCCTACCTAGTGCCTGTGCTCCCATGTCAGAGAGCAGATCAGGAACTGAGCTTGGCAGCAAAGCCAATGGGGCAGGAGCCTCGCCAGCAAGGGCCCCATCCCAGTGTACCTGGGCAAGTTAATTTGGGCAGGCCCAAGAGTGGCAGATGGGATCAGCCCCAGAGTCCAGATCACCACAAAAGTTTTTGGTGATGATGCAGGTCTGGGTCAAGCCGTGAAGTGAATCCACAGGTCAAAGTCAAGTCCAGCAGTGGTAACCAGTGTCAGAAACAGCCCAGAGATTGTCAGGTAGGTCCATAGTGATGGACCTCAGGGTTGAGGCTGGGCCAGTAGGGCAATCCAGAAGTCAAGGCTCAGAGCAGGCTTGTCCATGGCCAGGCATAGACACATCTAGGACAGAGCTAGAGGCAGGTACACGTGAACGTATCTCAGGCAGGGACTGGGGACACAGATGTGAGCTTAACTGAAGCCCATGGCCCAGGAGCAAGGGTGTAGCCAGAGGCCCAAAGCAGGTGTGGTCAGCCTTTAAGACCTATTAGGACACTGTGGTGGGTTAGCCCTTGGCTCAG
>NW_010154024.1:0-837 GCF_000699245.1 Pterocles gutturalis | reverse complement strand
AAAAAAAAAAAAAAGGAAAATACTATTTCCTCAAGTAGGTTTCAAGTAGGTTTCTCAGCGTCCTTTCCAAACATGATGAAGCATGCTCTGTAACAATGCTAAGGGTTATAGATTTGGCATGTGTAATTTGATTTGAAAAATTAGATGACAGCTAACACAGTTTAAATGTCTCAGTACTTCACAAAATAACACCTAGAGAACTAATCATAAAAGAAACTCTGGTGCAGTTATTTTAATTAGGACAGGAAAAGTTAGTTATCTGTGCTTATATTTTAACACATAATCTGTTGGACAAAAGACTCACAAATTATAAATCAGTTAGGATAAAGACAGATTCACTGACAAATCTGTGCTGAATTTGACTAATTGGTTCAGCTTAATAAAAAGGATAATTCTCACTTTATCTAGTTAGGCAAGTACTTAAAAAATGTTTCCTAGGAAACAGGAAACAAAGATTCAGGCCTTTGCTGGGGTATTCTTCAGAAAGTGGATTTGATTTGAGGTTCCTCATATATTAATTCTAGGGATTTTCTGTTTTTTCAAAGCACATCCCCACCCTAAATTATATTCTCTAGGCTTTTTTTCATTTTTTCTGTAATGATGGGATTTGATTTTAGATTAATTAACATATAATTCTCCATTGAAATCTTCCTGTATGTGTCTACAGATGTCTTTAAGATTCTGCTGTAAAATTCTGCTATAGTCCATGGAGATAAGACTAAATCTGAGTGCCCTCTGAGAAAGTATAGGCTATCCAAGACATCTACATAAAGTCAGCAGGTAGCATCTCAGGATTTATGATGGTCAGGGATAAAGTCTTGGAAGGAAGAGGGGCCC
>NW_010154023.1:0-836 GCF_000699245.1 Pterocles gutturalis | reverse complement strand
CCTCCTCTGTATCAGGGCAGCGCAGCTTAGATCCCAAGAAGAAACCAGACAGTGATAACTGTGGAGCTATTATGAAAGGAGCAGAAATTCACACTCACGTTCAGTTGACAAGGAGACACATTGGGGCAAAAGTAGAAGGAAAGCAGCTGCTCTCTTGAAGGATCTCCGTTGAGGTTAGATGCAAAGCCATCCCCTAAAGATAGCTGATGGCTGTGAGGCTAGGTGAGGCAGATCATCCATCTTGCAAAAACAAGAATTTAAAAGGGAGCAATCCATGAATTTCCTTTTTTTAAATTTTTTAATTTTTTTTTAAATTCAGGTTTGAAGAGACCCTTGGATACCATCTGTGTGAAGCAGGGCTAATGTTAGAGCAGGTTGTTCAGGGCTGTGTCCAGGTGGGTTTTGAGTATCTCCAATGAAGGTGGTTGTGTACCTTCTCTGAGAAAGACCTGCTTATGTAGTTTGAATTACCACTTGCTTCAGAGAGAAAGTGTATCAAGATTTTCTCAAATTTATTGAGATCCTATGGAAACTTCATCATCCGCATTAATTTTGCCACCTCCGAACTCATGAGTTAGCTTGTGAGCTTTTGACACCTACTTTCTACAAGCTTATTTTTTGTTCTCTTTATTTTTCTGTTCAGTAGGTTAGAAATGTATTGGCTGGTTTTTTTTCTGTGTATTTTCTTTCTATGAGATCTGCTTTCTCCAGGATGAAGACAAGCATTTTAACATCAATATTGTAGGGATGTATATCTCTTTCCATAGGGGTTCCCGTAACACCCACCCAGTGTACAAAAAGACAACTGGCATAGTTTCAGCTTGCTATGGGGGGAA
>NW_010154022.1:0-835 GCF_000699245.1 Pterocles gutturalis | reverse complement strand
TTGGAAGGGACCTCAAAAGATCATCTATTTCTTTGCAAGTTCATTATTCCTTTTCTCCTTTTTCAAAATTCAGATTTCATTTGTATTTCAGGCAAATTAAAATTTGAGTTATTTTTCTAAACTACTTAAAAACATTCCCTATTTCGTAATTTTCAGAAGAAAATTAACATTTATTATTTATAGATGGATTGTCATAACTGTGGGGTTGCAGAAATATTTGAAAGAATATAAAGGATCATGGGAACATATTGCTAGCTGCGATTTTTCTCAAGATGCAAGTAGTTTAACTGTATTACTGTAGGTGGAAGAAGAGCACGATGAAACACAGAGGCAACTCTCTCAGGAAAAGAGTGCAAGAGCCCTACAAGAAGGAATTTTGAACAACCACCTCTGGAGACAGAAGGAACTAGAAGAAGAGACACGAAGAACTATAGGAAAAAATTCCGATGTAAGCAGATTTTTTTTCTAATTAAGTATCACCATATTTGTTCTAAAGTAATAATAAATCTTATATAGTTTTTTCTGCTTCTTGATGGATTATTTACAGTTCACCAATGTAATTTAACTGTAAATACTTTTTCTGTTTTGCTTTATGTCTATAAAAGTTCCGAAAGCAGCTTCCATCCTGTATGTACCTGAATTGCATATGCGAGTAGGAGACTAATAGAAGACACTTCTTACCCTGCTTCTTAAGCTATCTGTTGTTTTTCATTTCACAGACGTTTTATCATCACTTTAAGTTTTCTAGCAGTGAAACACCTAGCTAGCTATGTCAAGGTTTACCAGGAAAATTGTTTGATGCTCACTCTTTGTATTCCTATTACTTTTTTTTTTT
>NW_010154021.1:0-837 GCF_000699245.1 Pterocles gutturalis | reverse complement strand
GTGCGGCGTGCAAGGGGCTCGTTGCTGAGCGCTGAGGGAGGGTGTGCCCCGGCCCTCTGTCAGGGTAAAGCGGGGAGATGCTGCCGGGAGGGGGGCGAGGTGTTCGTCCGGTTCCGGTGCGGGTAAAACCTCTGCTTTGGTGTTCAAGGGGGGTTTTGGGTAATAAATGTATAAATTGTGTCTGATTTATTTGTGAAACTGCTTCTGGAGCGCTGGTGTTGGCTTATGGGAATTAGGTTGGTGACAGCCGAATGAAATACTAATTAAAGAAAATGGTAGGTGCTGCTTCTTCTGTTTAAATTTACGTTACGTAAAACCCCAGCAAGCTTCCATCTCTTCCAAACATGGGCTCACAGGGTTGCAAATTAGGTAGTCATGTATTGCCAGTATATTTAGCTATAGCAAGTACACGCTGCTGTTGAGTTTACTTGATATATGTGTGTGTGTGGGAAGGAGCCGATGCGATTGGAAACAGGTTCCAGCTTCTCTATGTTGGAAAGTGAGGGGTGTTGTAATTCCAGTTCTCAGAGGCAGTTTTTTGGGTGGAAAAAAACCGGTTTCTTCTGCTTCTGAACTTAAATTAGTGAAGTGTTGCCTTAATTAGTTCTCAGGTTCTTACGGTACCTCTGGTCCTGCCTGTAATTTTGCCAGGCAGTAACAGAATATCATTAAAAAGACTCTGATTGCTTTCCTGAGGCCTCTAAACAGTGAAGTATCATTAGTGAAATTAATGATACTTACAGGACTTGCATTTAATCTTAGGTTCCATCGTGGGGAAAGATGGAAATTGAGACAGCTTTTAGTGCTGTTTGTTGTGAAATAAGACCGTACGTTTTT
>NW_010154020.1:0-835 GCF_000699245.1 Pterocles gutturalis | reverse complement strand
GACCATCTGCCCAACCCCTGGCCCTGGGATTTCCACCTCTGCAGGTGCAAAAAGTGCTTTAGGAGCTTGGAATAGCTGGTCTCCTGCTCTGACAGCCCTTCTGTCATGGAGAACGTACTCGCATGTTAAGTTTTTTAGGGTTTTCCTGCATATTTTGGCTAGGATCTAAACCAACATAACACAACCTCTCCTTTATATCCCTGACAATTTCTCTCTCTGCTGTACTGACGAAGGAGTGCCCAGTCTCCAAGAGGAGCCTAGCAAGGTATTTGTTTACATCCCTGCCTGCAAAATCCAGCCTGGTAATGCATTCGAGCAGGTAACGGCCCTTGTAGATGGGGACGGTGACGCCATCGCCACTGTCCAGCACCAGCCGCGTGGTGTGTGCGGAGGCATACAGGGCTGCCTGCGCCTGCAGCGTCACGAACAGGGCGGGCGCCTGGAAGCTTTCAAACATCGTCTCGGCCAGTTTTCCCCTATGGGACAAAGGATTGAGAGGGGTCTCGGTCAGCAGGGCTGGCCTCTCGCTGGGTTTCATTCTGAGTTCTGCTTGTACAGGTACCCCCAGATCTTCTCCATGTTGTCCCAGCATGTCACCACCCCATTCTCCATGGGGTAAGTCAAAGACAAAATTCCCCATTTAGCTTGGGCTTCTTCCCCAATGTAACAGTCCTTATGTCTCACCCCAAACATGACGAGTTTGAATTTGGGGTACCCCACAATGGCAGAAATAACCGAGCGGGGCACCCGTTCCCCTGCCAGCCCAGCCTTACACCGCCCAGAGCCCATGTCAACAATCACGGTGCAGGACCCTTCCACTGCCAAGCTGGACAAC
>NW_010154019.1:0-835 GCF_000699245.1 Pterocles gutturalis | reverse complement strand
AATTAAAAATTTAGCCACTATAAGCAAAGAATTTTTAAAAGGCTAATGCATCTAAATCTGTATCTACACATGTAAATAAAGCATAAACCAGAACTGAGATTTCATTTCAAACTACTGCAACTCTAAAAAGTCAAACTACTAAATTAAATGATGCAGCACAAATGACCATTTGTACCCTAATTTTGGGCACTTAAGCTTTTGTCTAGTGTTCTATCCATCCTCAGAAAACCCAAACAGAAATAAATAAGGGCCTGAGCTGTTACAGCACAAGCATCCTTTTGTGCTTACCAATGAATTACTTTACCCAGTACTTTTCTGCACCACTTTTGTAAGTGCTATGAATTGAACAGTACTCTGGGAAGCTAGGACAGTATCTCTGGGAATCAAAGACACAATTTTAATTACATGGACACGGCAACTGCTTTTTAGAAGGCAAAGCAACTCAAAAAAGGTTGGAGGGCTATCTCTGTATGGTATGTTTGGGTATTCTCATTGTTGTTTTTTTTTTAAAAAAAAACCAGGATAACTCTGTACTACCAAAATATTTACAAAGTGTAAACCCCAAGCTGCAAAAGTGACAGAAACACTCGAGTCCACTGAAAAAAAAAAAAAAGGTTCTTGGATTCTCTCTCAGTCAGAAGTTTGGCTGAATCTGAACATCAGTATTTTTGTACTTGTACATAAAGCACACAGTACTGTGACAAGCAGTGATGACCAACTCAGCACACAGCACTTTTATGCTAAGCCACAAGCAAGTAAGTCTTTCACTGTAACTAAAAGCATTCACTGCAATCGATGTCTTGTCTTTCAATTAGGAACCACTCCCCCCCCCCCC
>NW_010154018.1:0-835 GCF_000699245.1 Pterocles gutturalis | reverse complement strand
GGGGGGGTTGCGAGAATGAATATTCCTGAGCTTGTTAAAATTCCAGTCCTCATCTTTTGAAGCGCTCGGTTACAGATTCAAACACCCATCAATGGCTCCGAATCGGGAGCTATCATCGCTGGCTGTAATTGCAGAGATGTGTGCTATGGCAATTACAGCACCTGGTGCACCTCATCCAGGCAGGTGGAAGAATTGATGATGAGTGGGGTTTGGGTTGCCAGCATCCTGGAGAGGGTTCATAGGGTTTTGCTTCCACTGGGTCTCAGGGACTGTGATTCTGTGATTCTATATAGGATGAACTAGGCACCTTCTGCGACTGCTGATTTCTCACCTGGACATTCTTAAAGTTCAGACAGCAAAACCAGAGCTACTTACACTATAGGACAGATGAATACCTTCCTTGTGGTTCTAAGTCAGGAAGCTCATGGGTGCAGCTCCTATAGACTTCTTGCACCAAAGCAGATACTTAAGTCTTTCTAAACTGGGCTGAAAAGAGTTAATGAGTTAAATCGTTGCTTTCACCATCTCGCAGGTGAAGCAAAAGGTGCCTTAGATGCTTGTTGTAATGGAGAGTGATTATGGGAAGTGAAATTTGCAATGGAATTATGGTAATTGTTTCTTCTGTTCCAACAGGTATTTTGGGGAAGGTAGCGTTTTAGATAATTAGTGTTATTTTGTGCAAATAGCTGAGAGGAGCCAGGAGGAAGCAAGGTGGTTCTCCGACAGGCATGTTAGTTAACACTATGGGTTTGATGGAACATACCGAGAAGTTCCCCTTTAGAAGGAGTAAATGGGCACGTGGTGGCCTCTGTGCTGGGTGGGGAAAGGGGAGGGT
>NW_010154017.1:0-834 GCF_000699245.1 Pterocles gutturalis | reverse complement strand
CCCCGTGTTGGACAGCCTCTCCATCTGCCTGTGTACGTTACCGCCTCTCTTATCTCTCACCTTGTAGCTCAAACTGAGCACCCATTAACCAGATATCCTTACTCTCAGTCACACTCCTAGGCAAGCTCCTGACCTTGCCGAACAAGGGGAGCGAGAGAGGGCAGGGGATGAGGTTCAACAGAGGGAAGCGCTGGCAGGAGGACCCAAAGCAGCTTCTTATGGGTTGCACACTCTGCGCTGCCTTCCTCTGCTGGGACGCTCCCGGCTGACCTCCACTCTTCTTCTTTTCTTCCAGGACATGCTGGCCGCTTCTGCCCCAAAGTGGTGTCTCTCTCAGTGACAGCGAGGTTTTCTCTCCTGAGGCTGCTCCAGACTCGGGTACATTTCCCTCTGAGCCTGAGGGACTTTTCCCTCATGCCCTGGGACCACCACACTGTCTGCCCAGGAAGGGTTACACCCATGCAGCGGGGAAAAGCTGCGCTGGTGCTGTCCTCCTTGTGCCAAGGTTTGAGTCTGTGTGCTGAGAGCAGGGCCCCTCCTCCCAGCAGTCTGACAGGAGGAAACACACGTGGGGACACTCTACCGCATCTCAGACTTAGGCCAGGACACTGAGGACACAACCTCCTGATACCTTTGGGCTGCCCAAAGCATTGGGACGGCATCCGGTGCTTCTGAACTCAAGGACAGACCACAGTGTGGTTCCCAAGGCTGAGATTACATTCAGAGTTGGAAGGAGAAACAGCCATCACTAGAGAAGGGTCAGAGGAGGCTACTGTGATGAGAGGAGGATGAGAGCTGTGGTCAGAAATTGAACAGGCAGCTTCTGACTGGCTG
>NW_010154016.1:0-835 GCF_000699245.1 Pterocles gutturalis | reverse complement strand
AATACATTTTCACAGGCAGTTACAATTGTGAAATATTGCCTACAAATGGCAAAGTGGTGTAAAATCACCTTCCTTTGGCATAAGGGGACAAATTGTGATTGCAGTAGTATCACATGAAGACTGCTATTTCAACAGACTATAGATTGTTCCATTTTGCTCTTCCCTCATGAGTAGAGACTCATCCCCATAAGTGTGTCAGAGCTCCTGCCTGATCCTGGCAGAGGATGCAAAGCTTCTGCCCTCACACTGTATTACACTGTATTAACTGGCACCCTGAGAAACACTCATCCACTCTGTGAATAGCCCTGCTGGATCCTGAAGTACAGACTGTTTTGCATGGGCTATCTGCCACCTGAACATTTCTGCTAAAAATTAACAGTGATACATGTTTCTTGATAGGTAGATAGACCACTTGCTTATAAAAGTCATCTTTATTGCCAGGTAAGATTAAAGATATGATGGATTAAGCTTTATTCTGTCAAATTTAAGGATGAAATACAGGCAACATGAACTACAAATGCTGTTACGAGAACTGAAAACCAGTATGGGCATTGTTAGTATCTAACTGAGGCTTTGAATCTCACACTAGGAAAACTTGACAGATTTCCCTCTCCAGGACTTTACTCATGTATTAGCAAATCAAATTTCTCTCATTTTATTTGATTGCTTTACAGAATTAAACAGACAAACATTACCCACACTGTAACTACAGGATCCAATTCTCAATCTTCTACCTTTAGGGTGCTGTGTGAATAGCAGAAAAGCAGAATCTGTGGTCTCAGTCATCCACATACACCTCTGTTTACTCTTGAGAGGATACTGAGAGCAAATGAAG
>NW_010154015.1:0-834 GCF_000699245.1 Pterocles gutturalis | reverse complement strand
TTTTTTTTTTGATGTTTCAAGGAGATGCATGTGCACCTGAAAGGCCACCGCTAATTAGTTTTTCAGATTATTTTTTCTTCAATGCCTTTATTTTTAAATCTATTTCAGCCAAACCAGTTAGGCTCCAATGAGCATCTGTTATTCCATCCTGTTGCCTGTCATATCATCCTTGCGATTTCCATGCTAAAATCCGAAAAGCAATCCAATTTCAGAAAGACAATTCAATACCGACCTGCATTTCCTACAGTTCCTTACTAAATTGGATGTAATTGCTGAGTCATACAGTGAGTTGCCTAGAATATAATCTTTAGAGATGTTTATCTTTATAAAAAGACAGAAATAAAGTAAACCCGCATAAGCACATTAACACATTAACAGAGGCATGTCAATTTCTAATTCATGACACACCACGTATTTTCTGCAATGACAATATTGTTCCCATATGTTCACTCAAAAACACCAACAGCCCTCCTTTCCCACTCTGAACTCGACTGGACTTCACTGTGCAATGCCAAGGTATGCTAGAAACAAGACAGAATGCTTCTTATTAGAAATAGCAGCACTTTAGAATTACACAAAATACTAGAAGTTCCACAGATGCATTATACACTTAGTTTTGGCCTTCTAGGAGTCCACCATTCCTTATCTGCCCAAAACTAAAGGACTCAGTAGACACAGAAGGTGTCGCTGAGTTTGGTAAGGAATGGCAACACTTCACCTCCCTGTGGAACTATTCCAATCTATGCAGCCAAAAGACTGGTTTAACAGTTGGACTCTTAACTCTTGGTTACATTTCATCCTACAATCCTTAGGACTCACAGAAGGGGGGGGGGG
>NW_010154014.1:0-835 GCF_000699245.1 Pterocles gutturalis | reverse complement strand
TTTTTTTTTTTATTTGTTTTTACATGAAGCAGCTGTAGTTGAGCAGATGACCAGGGGCTGTGCAATCAAAGTGTGAATAGCTGAATTAGCAAATTACATTAGGCTTCTCAGGCACTTATTTAAATGCTGCATGCTCCTTTTTAATTTTGCTTTATTAACATCTACCAAAAACACAGCAGTGTTGGCATTATGGTTATTAGTGACTTATTTGCTTCATTAAAATTTACAGCACGTTTTACTTTCACCATCTGGGACAGCTTCTCCCGTGTTTATCGTTAAAATGTAACTTAAAGCCAGGCCTAATAGTCTGAAATAAAAGGTTTTATAGATAAAACTCTTTTTTCAGGTGCCAGTGTTACCTCTTTTCTCTAGTGTGCAAACAGTGACTGTTTTGCCCAGTCACCATGGTACAACTTAACACTGGGATACAGACAAATATTTCTGCTTTCACTAAAGGGTATTGTTGTCTGTAAGGAAAAGGTCGATTGTGCTATCACTTGGAAAGCTGCAGCTTATGGAGTATGGCTGGGGAGAGAATTGGACTACTCATAGGAACTTGAGACTTAAGGACCTTCTGGGTCACTGAGTCTAAACCCCTTTTATTGCAAGTAACTACCTTGGATAATCCCTTTCCAAAGGACTGGAGTAAGAATAAGCAGTGCAAGAGAAATGTGAATGTGTTGAAAGGCAGCACATATGAGCATGGCTCTGAACCCCAGCTGATGTACCTCTGCAGTATCCAGACCCGAGTTGCCTTGCTCCTAAGGTTATCACAGAACCATAGAACCGTTTAGGTTGGCAAAGACCTTTAGGATCATAGAATACAACTGTAGAC
>NW_010154013.1:0-833 GCF_000699245.1 Pterocles gutturalis | reverse complement strand
TAATTATAGAAATGTATAAATGAAACTGTCAAGTAATTCCTTTGAAGACACTTTTTAGAGTGCATTTTGGAAAAGGAGCAATTTGTATGATGCCAGCTATCATTAATTGGAATTTCTGTGCCTTTGCTTTAATAAATTTGCTTCTGTTACTTGATCCTTTAAACTCTCCCATTAAGTGGTCTGCACTTGTGAAAGGAATGGCGTGAAGCATGTGGTTTGTGTTGAATTCTGCTTAAGTGATACATCCATTGACGAAAAGGGGTGCCCATCCACATACAGTGCAAATATGCGACCTCCTTTTTATGGAGAAGTGGGTGGAGAAGGAAGGCTGGAAAGGGTGACTTGGACATCTATTTCTGTAAGGCTTGGTCATGCCACTCTATGAATAACCTAATGGGATTCACCCAAGGAACTGATCATCTGAGGGATTCCCCACATGGCTAAACAAGGATTTTAAGGTAAGAATGTGCTTTTGAGTGCAGGATCAAGCCGATGAACATACAGTAAATATGTGGTAAGCAGCTGACAAAAGAATAAAAAATGCATCAGAATCTGCATCACTGGCAGGAATCTTTCAACTGGAGCAGGTTGGATAAGGTTTTCTGGGGGGATACTCCAGCCCCTTGTCATCACAGGCCAGGATGTTTTTCCTTTATGTGGGCAGATTGGCGGTCATCTCTCCATGTGCCAGGAAGGTCTGTGAACCTCAGACTTACTCTCCTTATGTAAGTCTTGTGTTTTCAGCCAGATGAGAGGACACCAACCATTCCTTGCCATAGAGTTCAGCACACGGCTGGCACCTGGCAGCCAGCCTTGGTGTTTTGGTTATATGG
>NW_010154012.1:0-833 GCF_000699245.1 Pterocles gutturalis | reverse complement strand
TTTTTTTTTCCAATTAAGCCATGAAAATAATTTTTCTGTTTGTTTTGCAAGGATGCATCTAGCAGGAAAATTTAGATGCCTGCTGCTAAAGGGCGATTCCTTACAGATAACTGCAAGCAAGGCAAAAGTTTAGGTGAAACCCACTACTCTAACATGAGGTGTAGTAGTACTAGTTTATCTTCTTCAGATATCAGTTTCTCTGGGGTTGCTGGGCCTTTGCAGCAAATGAATTGCTTTTCTTTACATCTTTTTCTATATATTTTAAGAATGGTCTGTTGTCGTTGCTTGGTATGAAGAAGAACTGCCGTGGTTCTCTTTTCCTATAGTCTAGGTGTGCGATGATTGAGCAAAGAGTGCAGACCTTTATATGGCTTCTAGAGCTGTGTGAGCCAGCATGGCTCTTTGCAACGGAATTCGGCAAAGCACACTGGTGGTTTTAGAGTGGCAAAATTGAAATGAACTGAAAACAGAGATGTAAGGCTTCCCACATCACTTAAAAGCTGCAAAAATGTGCCCCTAGGGAGTGATCTCACAGCTTCCTCAGCCATCTCCAGTGAGCACATGGTCTCCTGTGGACATTTGATGGAGCCTCTAGAGAGAAGGAGGAACTGCAGAGCTCCAGAAAGAAAGGTTGAAGTACAGACCTGGCAAATGAGCAGGGAGATAATCCCTCACAGAACACAAGGACTGACTTTCAGAGGTCCTGAGACCTCTAGAGCTACCCTGGAGTTCAAATGAGATTTGAAGTTCTGAAACCCATGCTACAAGCAGAATTTGCTGGGCCAAACATGGTCATGCCTCAGAAAAAGTGTTTAAGCCTCCTCCTCCCCCCC
>NW_010154011.1:0-832 GCF_000699245.1 Pterocles gutturalis | reverse complement strand
GAAGGAAGGAAGGAGAAGAAAGAAAGAAGTGAAGGCTTTCTGCTTGTGTTACGGCATTCATGTAACCAGGTAGCAAGGGAAGGAAGTAGGAAGACTCCAGCTTTCTCAGGACAGCCACAGCTCTTGTCAACGTACTTTTTTAAGATAGATGGAATTCTCATCCGCGCGGACACATTTATAGTGCTTCTCCTTGAAGTAGAGTCCTCCCTTTCTAACTTGCAATAAGTTCTTGTGGAAAGCATGGATAAGGTTTAAAGCATTCTCTGGTGGCACCTATGTTAATACAACACAGCGTTATGCACCTCTTTGCAATGACGAACTGCTTTCTACCCTCCCACTGTCTTTGATAGTTGACTTAAAATTGTCACGTAAAAAAAAAGTATAAAAAAACCTGCCTGGCTTTGAAACTAGACCTAGTTTCTGTACAGTCCACACTATTTTATATGAAACAAACTGCACAGTCTGTGATTACTGTCAGTGTCATCCCATTACTTAGTGACGCTCTCTAGACAATGTGCCCCGTGGTGACCAGACCCTTCTGCTGAAAGGCAATAGAGGGTAGGACGCAGTGTTCCCCGGGCTTGTGCAGAGCTCACCCACGGATGCCAATTTCAAATATTCTTAGTGTAATCTTTAGCAATTCCAGGAGACCAGATCATCACATCTCAGTGGAGCAGTGCACACAAGTCACACATTGATTCATAGCGATGAGCTCTTGGGCTCAGTGTATGTGTAAGTGGGTCAGTTGTTTGGCAGATGTATACTCCCCTGGTTGGATGAGATGATCCAGTGATCCCTTTTGGCCTGAAATTCTTCCCAGTCAGTGGAGCTG
>NW_010154010.1:0-832 GCF_000699245.1 Pterocles gutturalis | reverse complement strand
CCTCACCCACCAAGTGGGACAGGACACCATGTAAGTATTTAAGATACAGGACTTGTAAAATGGATTTCAGAATCACACACACCTCTAAGGAAAACATTAAAATTTTCACAAAAAAACAGATAGCATAAGACACAACAGAATCTTTTTTCCTTGCCTCTTTTTCTTGAATTAGTTCATGTACCTTCCATTAAGTCTTACAGGTGTATTGTTATGTGCCTGTATGCAGACACTTCACCTTTCCCAGCAAGGATATCCTGGAGCTGAGAGAGAACAGCAGGATTGGAGTCCAAAATATCCTATATGTCGTTTAGCCAACAGAAACTGCTTTTTGAACCATCTCTTCTCTTATTCTAAAGATACAGCTCTTCATACACTTCCATTAACAGAAAAGACAACTTAAGAAGGTCCTTTCCTTTAAAACACTTGTGAGGGCACCCACTTTCCTTCCTGCACTACAACTTATAGTTTACATCCTATCCTCACAAGAAATTAGAAGGGCACAAATCAGAGCACAGCATTGCATGTGTGAATCCCTCCCTAGGTGACTTTATTGCCACTGCTAACTTTAGAGACAATATGCATAGATGCGGAGCATCCCAGCTCCTAAGGAGGAGCCGAACTGGAGACAGCCACTGGTCAGTTCAGATTCCATTCACTCACCATCCACGTTGTGCTCAAGACAATTGAGGCTACTGCTAAAGTAACAATTAGTGAACCTTTTCCCTCCTGAATATTTAAGTGCATGGCTTAAGTGTCTGCAGGTGTCTACATGTAAATATTGTGGAAAATTTGAAAAGTACAAACATGGTGTCCTGGTTTCATCTGGGACAGA
>NW_010154009.1:0-832 GCF_000699245.1 Pterocles gutturalis | reverse complement strand
AAAAAAAAATCCTTTTAATTTGTCAAACTGTTCTTGAAAAGCTGGAAGAGTCACAAAGCACTTCCTCAGGACTCCCTGGAGGAGAGAGGGGACAAATACTCATTTCTAGTTCATGAGCATCCCTAAAGCATTTGATCCTGTTGAAGAGAACAGCATGAGCACTTGGGGGCTGAGCAATGGCTTCAGGCAACAGGTGCAGGAACCCACAGTGCTGATCACTTCTAAGATGGCAAGATCTTCCTTTTTAGGTAGAAAAAAAGGCAGTTTTATTAATACAGAGTGTTCCATGGAAATTAAGTCCTGGAATTGAGATGTGATCATAGTGGGACATACTGACTCAGCCCTGGGGACACTTCTGGCAATTTACACATGCTTTTGTTTAAATGCATTATGAAAGCAAATGAGCTCTCTGCAGAAGTGCAGGTTGATGCCTTCTGACTAACACACAGGTTTTCCGTAAGATAACAACCTGTTCAAACAGAAATCCCCCCATTCTTAGGGAAGCCACCTGCCAATTAAAATTACTGGGATTATGGTCTCCAGAGATCAATGGCTTGATATAGGCACCTGTGTGCATTGAGATGTCCCAATATATCATCTCAGCGGGGCACATGGGACACAAATGTTGTGGAACAGCTGAGACTTCCTGGGTGGGCAGCTGGAGCTTGGAAGGGTGCCGTGGCCCACCTCAAATGGCCCTACACTCCCATACACAGATATCTCAGTGGAGCCCGTAGGTTGTACAGCCTGTGGGGTCTGGAGACCTACTCAGAAGCTCATATGAGCACATCACAGTAAAGGTGAGCAGAGCTGGCTCTACTGACTGCCCTGC
>NW_010154008.1:0-832 GCF_000699245.1 Pterocles gutturalis | reverse complement strand
AAAAGAAAATCAGACTTTGTAATCAGATGATGATGCATGAAAGGATGTGTCTGGATAATGTGACAGATGATCCTAACCTTCATTAATGTGCTTTAATTGGATTAAGCTCTATGAAAAGCCTTTTCTTCTTTTTCAACACCTTCAGGGCTCTGGGCTGCGCAGCGTGAACGTACAGAACATCCTGCAAAAGGGCACTCATCCAGCTCCATAGACATATGCTGTACATCCTGACACCAAGTTAACATAAACAGAGCTTATCTCCAGTGACATGGCCCCTAGGGTGCCGGAGAGTGGTGGCCATCGAGTGATAATTGGGCAGTTACAAGGTTTGTTGCAGCATTTGAGGCACTAAATCCCTTCACAACCGAAGGGGTTGCTGCACAGGGGCTGGAAGCTGTCAGCACACGTATCAGCTCTTCAAACCATTTTTAATAAAAGCCCAGATTATACATGATTGACAAAGGGACAGCCTTACTGCTGCTGTTAATACTGAGAATGCAATTCCCCGCGTTGTCTCACAGTTTTCAATAGGATACCTGGGGAGTAAGGTATTGCT
This sequence comes from Pterocles gutturalis, assembly GCF_000699245.1. Lineage (NCBI taxonomy): Eukaryota > Metazoa > Chordata > Aves > Pterocliformes > Pteroclidae > Pterocles > Pterocles gutturalis. The sequence goes on along the minus strand of NW_010154008.1, from coordinate 276 downwards.
GAGTGTAAGCCAAAGTGGCAGCCACTCGCGTGAAATGATGGGCACCAGCAGAAGGAACATATGTTTTTGCCTTGCTGTATTGGGAACCTATTCTGCACTAATTTAGGTTATTTTTTGTGAATAGGGTTTACTCACACAACTATTTTTCTGACCTCTGACTCCAGGCTTACTCCTGTTGCCTGCTTTTAAAGCTCCAGCAGATGCAACCCTGGCAAATTCCTCACCAACATTCATTGTGGTGGGTTTGTGTGATGCATACGGGTGGTTAGTGGGGGG
>NW_010154007.1:0-831 GCF_000699245.1 Pterocles gutturalis | reverse complement strand
AAACTGCCCACTATCTGCTAGGACAGCGGCGTTCCCCAGCCAGACATTTTTCACTGATTCTTCAACTGGAAATATTGCCTCCTTAATGCTGCTTGAAGTGGATTCAGAGCTTCCAGGTTTACTACAGGTCAAGTTTTGCAGAGACCCAAAGGAAGAAAGGTTTAATAATCTTTCCTTTAACACCACCAGGGGTACTATAAATTTCCTGGCTCTTTACATATAAGCAGTATGCTAATATTACGTTACCACATCCCAAGTAAAATATGGCCTCAAGAAAATTTGTGGTTGGAGTGCAATTAAGCAATGTGGGAAACTGAAACTGATTTGTCTGTTTATTTTCCTACTAGGAAATACACTTATGTTCCTGTCCTGTGACTCATGGGAGGCTTTTTTGTTGTTTGATACTTAAGGAGCAGCAAGAACTGAAACTGAGGACACAAAAGGAGGGGCTATGACGGAACTGCAAGTGTGTGAGAAGTGCTGGGATCTCCGATGAAAGCCGCTGAACGTGTCTACATCTGCCTCAAGGCCAAACTGAGTTTACTGTAATCCCCAAAGTTTACAATAGCATATAACTCCTCACCCAAGTAGCAGTTCTTGAAAAACAGGTGTCAGATGAACATGATGCCAAACTCATAAAACTTCAACTTCCTTGAGTGACCAGAAGCGCATTAGAGAGCAGGTGAGTCAGAGGTGGGTTATGCTTGTGGTTCCCAAGCTGCCTGCAGCCAGGACTCGTGCCTCCCCTGCTCCATCTGAGCTAGAACGCTGGTGGGCATGGGACTCACACTGTGCCTCGTCTTGAAGGTGTGGTATATTCAATTATGATTC
>NW_010154006.1:0-831 GCF_000699245.1 Pterocles gutturalis | reverse complement strand
TATTAAACTAACAAGTAATTTAGATGCTGGGTGTTTGCAGTTTGGGCTGCTTAATCAGTTTAAGCTGCTCGTGTAAAGAATGTTTAACATGAACAGTTAAACCTTCAAATTCCCAAGTCACTTTTTGCACATATAGACAGTTCTGGAGCCACCTCTAAGGTATGTGGTCAGTCATTTTGAAAGTCTTATTGGTGGCCTGTGTTATTTGTTGCCCAGATAAGATAAAAAGTATGGCCCCAAGATATTGCCTGGGATAAAGGTACCCAGACTAATGAATTTGGACATGCTGAATATTAGGGCCAAGAAGTAGCTTTCTGAGGATTTATATGCTACACAGGTTTTCTGTTGGCTTTCACTATAATAAAACCCCAATTCAGAAAACTCTGTTACCTTTTTTGTGTCTCTAAATAGGTCTGGTTTTTTAATTTCAAAAGAGTCTGGTTATGTGTGTTGATGGAAAAAGGATGTAGTGAGATATCACACAGTGAGACACTGAGAGAAGTAGAAAGGGAGCATGAGGCTTAACTGCTCTCGCATGTTAATGATGCAAACCTTAGGAACCTCTACCTAAGTAAACATACCATAGCTCAGAAATTTATGGACTATCCATGTGCACAGTACTTTTCTGAACAAGCAATGCTTTCATAAAACCTTAAGACTCTAAGTAGAAATCGTATTATATGGTATGTGGTATATATGAATTTTCAGTAAAACTGGGGAGTTCACCAGTGGTCTCAGTGCAGCAGCATTCAGCAGTCCGCTTTCTTGTTAATTCCTGACAAACATATGTCTATGTGTACTTCTTCCAAATTTGGTAGAACAATATATTCT
>NW_010154005.1:0-830 GCF_000699245.1 Pterocles gutturalis | reverse complement strand
AGTGATTATGTAGGAGGCACTGACTTAGCACAGAAATCTTACTCTGAGCATAAATCTTATATTGAGCAATGTGAACCTCCATAATTCAACCTAGTGACACCTTTGTTCTAGAATGCAGTAGGACAGAAAGAGTGAAACATTCAGGGCTTTATGAATGTTCCCAGGGAAACATCTTGTTCTGCCAAAGCACCACAGTCTTAAGCAAAATTTGGCAACAAAAATTCATTTAAATATTAGACGATGTGCTGTTTGTTTTAAGCTCCACACTTCACAGAACTCTGAAAAGTGGTAGTCCACAGAATGTGTAGACAACATCTGAGTATCCCCAAAGCAAATCTGGGGAAAAATGGAAGGTATTGCGTTAAATAAATATGCAACAAGTAACTAGATTTGTCAGAGAGATTGTTAACCATTGTCTCTGAAGTCACCATGTATAAAAAGAAGAAGCAATTTATCTGCCTATTAAAGAGGGAACCTGAGGTTCAGCCTCTCTACAGGCACTATTGAGCAGCTCAGAAGAACTCCACAGAGGGCTGATAAAATAATCCCACTGTTGAGGACGACCTAGAAAACTGTCTGAAGTTCATAAAGGATACACAAAGAAGGGGTGGAAGTGGACAGAAAGGCACTTCTCTCACACACACACTTACTAACATATGGCCTTTGCAGAACAAAAGTGGGTACTTATAAAAATTATGTAGCAGAATAAATTATTGTTCCTCTCTCCTTGGCTATGTTTGCTGGAGTCCAAACCTTGTCCTAGTGGTTTTGTGCAGTAGTTGTGACATACTCAGAAGTGGAAAAGGAAATAATGGGAGGATTTGTAGTAC
>NW_010154004.1:0-831 GCF_000699245.1 Pterocles gutturalis | reverse complement strand
CCATCAGGTTCCCAGCCCTTAGCCCCGGCAGGCGCTCTCTCAGTCGGGCTGTAGGTACTGAGGCACGGGGAAGAGCCAGACCAGTATAGACCAGTGCGTGTGGGCTGGGAACTGGGATCTGAGGCAGCCCATCACTGGGCAGGCTGGGATGGACTTTCATCCCAAGGGCAAAGCCAAGGCTGTGCTGTGCTCCATGTCCCTGCAGGAAATGTTGGGAAAAACATTGGGAAAACCAGAAAAAAAGCAGAGGAAAGCTGCTGGTGACCCGTTTCTGCTGCGAAGGCAGGGAAACATGAGTCCCCAGCATCTCCAGGGCATGTGTCCCCTCTGAAAGGCTCTTTTGTCACCTGCTGGTGGCTCCTGTTTCCTCTGTGGTGTTCCTGCACAAGCAAAGTCTTTATCCCATGTATTTGGCTGGATTTGGTGGGGGTGACCTTGCTTGGGCTGGGCTGTACCCGTGCAGGATCAGTGACACACTGTGTGTAGTATTTTTTATTTTTTTTCCCTGCTTTCTCACAGCTAACCTGCAGAAAAGACAATTCCCTGCTCTAGCTACCAGCTGCCGGAGCTCCTGGAGCTAAAAAATTTGTGTTTGATACAGAAAGGTGCTGCAGGGAGGGAAAGGAGCGGGGGGAGTTTGCCCGAGTGGGTGGCCAAGCCTGGAAATGCAAAATAATCCCTACAAGGGGAAAAAAAAATTCTGCATAATATTTAATAATTTTTTTTTTAATAGCACGGCTTTCGAAATTGGCCTTTGATCAGAGAAGGATCGTGAGCAGGGAAGGGCAAGGTGCTGCCGTGCACGGGGAGGAGGAGCCGGGGCAGGTGAGT
>NW_010154003.1:0-830 GCF_000699245.1 Pterocles gutturalis | reverse complement strand
TTTTTTTTTTTTTTCTTTTCTCTGGACTTCTGTTTCCCAGTTGGTAAGTTTGGGACATTCTAGCTGATGGCCAATCCAACGGACATTCCTAATGGAGCTTTAATAATGGACAATATGGCATGAAAAGGCAGGCTTGTGTAGGATGTGCTGCGGGGGCAGAGGAAGCTGTTTTGCCTTACCCAGTTCATCTTTTACATGTCCATTTACACAGGCTTTCATGGGGATCTATGAAGTAGCTTTTTGAACTTGCTAAATCTCTTCCATAGGAAAGATTTATGTATATCTATATATATTTCTTGTAATTTATATTTTTTTGGCAATAGCAGTGCCTCCTGCAAGCTTAATCTTGATGTCTCCAAAGTGTTTGCAAGAACTTTCCCCTTTTTATCTCTGAATCCCCCCAAAGCACACTGGCTATATGGTAGGAAGGTGTGGGAGCACTTCCAGCACACGGACATAGAAATGTCAAAGTCTGATGGTGCTTTTGGGTGATTGTGTGGTTCAAGTTTATGGAACGGTGTGATATACCCTGCCTTAGGGTGCCAGAAACATTGATAGTCCTTTCTAGAAGTAACAAATTGGTTTTTCCTCTTCTTTTTTTGGTTGAAACAGGACCTGTCTGCGTTAGAGACATTGTGCCAGCACTCTGTGTTGTAATGTACTCTGGCTCCTGCTTGTTACTGCTCTGTATTTGCTTGGCTAGATGAGATTATATCTTGATCTCTGTACAAAATCAGGATTGTGGTCTTGCCTGCATCAGAGGAGATATTGCAAGAGGTGGAGGAGCAGTGGGGACATGTGGTGGCTCAGTAAAGTGCTGTGGTACTCCA
>NW_010154002.1:0-830 GCF_000699245.1 Pterocles gutturalis | reverse complement strand
TGGAGGGACGCAGCAACAGGCGCTGAGATGAGAGAGGGTCATCAGCCACCAGAAAAACTGCCATCAGTGCTGTTCCCCCCAGCTGTCTGCCCATGGTGCTGCCAGGATTGACCCATGGTATCTGTCGGCACATGGCACCGGCCAGCAAAGCTCCTTTTGTCAGGGTAAAGCCCCATCCAGGTCATCCCAAAATATGGAAGAAAATATAAGATTGGTGCTAGCTAAGCGTGTAGATAGATGGTGTCAAACTGACAGAAAGAGGAAGGACACTTTGGGAAGTTGGGTTATTTGAGTAATATCCATCGCCATGCAGACAAATGCAAAACACATGCACTTAAAAATGAAGCCTATGAGATGAATTTACAGCATCCCTTGTCCAGGGAAACAGCAAGGGAGCTCACCGCGTGGCTAGCTCTGCTCCTTTGCCGATTTGTTCTCTTCAGCAGCTGAATCATAGCGCACACGGCCAACACCTCATCCCAAACAATAACACGGCACTGGAGGCTGCGCTGCACATGTTCGCACAAGCATCCGCAGCTCAGCTCCACCATAAATGCAAAAATGAAAGATAAACATTCCAGGCAGATCACATTACCCAGCATGAAGATGTGACAGCTTGTCAGGAGCAGCAGAAACAGCCTGAGCTCAGTGCAATTCCCTCACTATAGGCTGACATTTCCGTATTGGAGAACACTGGTACTCCAGCTATTTCTGCTAGAGTTTGGTTTGGGGTTTTTTTGTGTGTGTCATTTGTTGTTGGTTTTGGGGTTTTTTGTTGGGTTTTTTGGGGTTTTTCGGGGTTTTTTTGTTTTGTTTTTGCTTTGTTTTGG
>NW_010154001.1:0-830 GCF_000699245.1 Pterocles gutturalis | reverse complement strand
GCGATGGAGGAGCCCTCAAACTCAAGAAGAAGCCAAGCCTTCCTGCTATGGGCTTTCCTGATGTGCCAGGGGCACCCACCCTGGGCTCCATGGATGGTATAGGAAGCTGAGCACCAGCCAGCTGGGGTGCGGTGGAAGAAAAGGGTTTTTTTTTCACCACCACGGCATGAAGGAAGGGGACTGTGTTGGAGCCAGCACAGGCAAACAAGGTAACCGAGGACTTTTTTTGGGCAGGAGAGTAAGGGACAGCCAGAAGAGATGTGGGACAAGCAAAGCCCACTTGGGACATGAGAATTATTGCTGAGAACAGAGGAGATCCACCACCTCAGCAGGTGAGAGACCTGTTTTACTCCCCCCATCTCTTTGCTTCTTCTGGAGATGACTTTGGGGCCGGCTGGAACAGGACACATGGGGAGCATGGGAGGAGCAATCCTGGCTCCCAGCCTGAGTCAGTGCTGACCTCCAGCCAGGCACATATGTCTGCAGGGGCACGGAATAATGTGAAAATGGTGTGGGAAAGCATGGAAGAGGTGAAGGGCAAGCACAGCCATACCAGTAGGCAGGGAGGGGACCTGAGCAGCAGCACCGGAGCACAGTGGGGTCTGAGCACCAGCATGTTGGAGCGAGTACTGCTTCAGGGCTGTTTGCTCAGCCACCTCTTCCCTTGATTTTCAATACTTTTGACCCTGCTACCACCATCCTGCATTACACCATATCTCCCAGGAAGGACTTCAGTTTGCCCCATATTAGGCTGCATGGTGTTGCCTTGAATCAGGGTCTTCTTCAGCCTCTCAGACACCCTTGTGTTTGCCAGGATGGACTGAGCAGAG
>NW_010154000.1:0-828 GCF_000699245.1 Pterocles gutturalis | reverse complement strand
TTTTTTTTTTTTTTTTTTTTTGGGTAGCATTAGTTTCTGTAAGCTTTGCCTTGCTGGTCTTTGTTCAACCCATATTGCCCTTGTAATTGGGAATAGTGATGTGTTCACTCACCACTGTAGGATGCATACCTAGAGAACATAACCACAAACTTGAATGTCAGGTACAAGTTCAGTACAAATGTTGAATTGCCACAAACCTACAGTTACTGGTTCACAGCTCACATCTTGAGTTACTGTGTTAACTCTCTTTTGTGGCTGTCCAGTTTGTCAGTGCTTGTCAACATCACAGAATAGTTTAGATGAGTTGTGAGGCTTTTGCCTAAGATCTGAAAACACACACAACTGCTGTGATTTTCCAGTATACTATGTCTTGATGTGTCCTTTCCAAGGGTCTTGTCACAGGTTTTTGTATCTCTAATATACTTGATACCATGCTATGCAAGTTGGTTTAGCAGGAGCTTTTTGCATATAAATGAGTTGAAAATACATTTGTACCAATTTTCATGCATTTGTTTTAGATAATACAGACGGATTCTGAAAGTCTGAGGAAAGTATCGTCTGGTGTGTTACTCCCAGGTGCAGACAGACATGGAGAATGCTCACAGATTATTCCAGGGGAACGTGACAATGGTAACTTCATGGTGGACTAAATGTTTGTCTGTGAGCACTTATAGGCTAAAGTGAACTTTACCAGTGTTTGTCTTTAGAATGCTGTTATGATGTGGGTGTGTGCTATAGCAATGAAGTGCTTGGTATTTGCTAATTAACACTGGTTAGCGCTTGCAGGACAGTATGTAAAGGAAGTCATCTTGTTTGCATTATGTGTGT
>NW_010153999.1:0-829 GCF_000699245.1 Pterocles gutturalis | reverse complement strand
CAATCAAGCCAATAAGTAGATGAGCACTGCTGGAGGAAAAAAACACCCATTTTTAACTCCCAGACCTCAGTGCAGTTGCCGCTGTAGCCAACTAGGCAGCTTCTCTCAGCTGCTGGGCTGCCAGGTCTGCACCAGCCACTGGGGAACCGAACCAACTCTCCTTCTAATGCCGTGTGTGCAATTTACGGCCTCGGTATGCTACCCTACAATTTGGGCATTATGTGTGGGTGCATGGTGGTGTCACCCAAGCATGAAGTCTACTCATCAGCCAGTCTACCCTTGGACACTGTGTCTGGCACTATCCAGGGGCCAGGACTCAGCTCATCCAGTCTGAAGAGGAAAACACCACTCAAGTTAGTTCAGGGCACAGGTAACAGCAGCAGTCAGTGCAGCTGCCCCCTCCTTGCCTTCTGCCCGAGCAATGGGTTCATCCAAAATAAAACAGGCATGGGATATTCAGGCAGGTTCATGGTGATGTTCAAATCAGGGGAGATTTGAGTGGGAGTATGCTCTCCCACAGCATTATTTCCTAAGATCATGGAGAATGAGTTTCGAGAAAGTGGCTAGAGAATATCTGAATAATCATATCACAATTACACGGTAAGTGGCCACCCGGAAACATGATCTTCCTCTGAGCACATTCTCACCGTTGCTACAAGCCCTATTGGTACTGGCGGAAGCTGAGCTGCAGGAGCTCCTGGCTTCGTCGCTGTTTGTTTAAGGATCACCGGGAAACTCTCTCCTCTTCCTGCAACCGTCTGTATTTCTGTATAAATACACAGAGAAGTCCTGTTGGGTTGGCAGTGGCCAGCAATACCAAATCCCCGTG
>NW_010153998.1:0-828 GCF_000699245.1 Pterocles gutturalis | reverse complement strand
GGATTTGGGGACTCCAGCCAAGTCTGTGTCCCATGTGTGAGGCAGGTTTTGTACAGATATAAGCAGAGGAAATTCTTCTTCTTGAGAGCCCAGATAAGGAATGAGTGGTGCTTTTGTGAACATGTATGGGTCTTTCCTGTAGTTCAGCATGACCCTGCTAACCTGGAAAGGGTTAATACTAGCTTCACAATAATAATAGAAACACACATCCTTACTCCTAGATAAATCCCATGTAAATTGCATCACTACTTGAAGATGAAGATGTTACTATAAGTGGGGAAGTCTTATATAAAGACACATATTTCTTCTGTAAAAGAAATTATAATTATTAGTGGTATTACCTCAGAGCACAGAAAGAAAACATCTAGCTTATTCAGATTTCTCAACACAAATCATGCTAAATCAAAGGAATACGAGACAAATATGTAATGCAGTTTAAGGAGACACACATTCAAAAGAGGTAAGATGAAGCCAAGATAGGGAGCTCTTCGTTCTCTAATGTTGCTGTAATCACTGAATCACAATGCTGGGAGGGTCCTTGGGCCCCATGGAAGAGTGAGCTCTACCCTCTCCATTGTTCCTGCGATGGAGGCTCTGCACCTCACCAGTCTATTTCTATGCTTTTCCATTCTTATCATTTTTATATCTAACCTGAATTTTCCTTGCAGCATTCACTAAACACATCACTTCTTGTCCTGTTCACCATGGACAGGAAGAACAGATTATCCTGGCAGTAGTCTATACATATTTAGTGAATGTCCCTTCCATCAATTCTCTCTGCCCCTTCTCATTTCTTAGGCTAAACAACCCAACTTCTCTCATTTTTTT
>NW_010153997.1:0-828 GCF_000699245.1 Pterocles gutturalis | reverse complement strand
TCTCCTGCATCTCTGGGTGGGTGGATGGCTGGTGGGGACCTTCCTTCCCTTCCACGTGGGCAAAAGCAGTCCCTGGGCTGGCATAGGCAGCTCCCTCCTGAATGCCTAACAGAGCATCTGCCACGCAATATCCCTAGTGCTTGAAGGGCAATCAGGTCCTCTGACTTAGTTACCAGATGATGGGAATGGTGTGAGAAAATGGGTTGCCTTAGCCTGCAAGACCCTCACAGCAGCGCGGTGCTAGCCACAGCTGTAAACACCAAGAGAGGTTCTCCCAGCCCATGCCGAGAACTGTTTATTTCCAGCAAGTACCCCAGCACAGTAGAGCCACTCAATGACAGCAGCCTCCGAGCAAAGACGTCCTGGCAAGCGAGCAGACGGGCAGAGGCAGCGGTACCTGCTGTCCCCATCCCCAGCAGCAGCCTAAGCTGTTCCCTGGGGTGAAGATGTTTGGAAGGGACCTCCACAGACAGAGGAACTGAGAGAGTGCTGTGTGTGTGGAAGAAGCACACCAGAGGGTGTGATTGTGCTCTGCGACTACCTTCCACTTCCCCTGTGGCAAACCATGCTCGGCTCACGTGCGGACACGTTGGTGAGGGTTAGCAGGCAGCAGGCACCGCGGTAGTTGGGCAGAGCGTCCTGCCAGAGGAGTACATCCCTCCACGTCTGGGAATCAGACCGTCTGGAGTCCAGTGGGTGTGCTCAGACCCTCTCAAGGGGGATCTGAAGTTTCCTTTAGTTTCAAATGTCCCGTCTTAAGAACGACTGGAGAAGAGGATCCTCACTGCTGCGTGGAGGGAAGGCAGCACGGTACTCAAGCAGGGCTGC
>NW_010153996.1:0-826 GCF_000699245.1 Pterocles gutturalis | reverse complement strand
AAAGAAATGGACCCAGAGTTTACCTTGTGGTGATTGTGATCCACCAGTCCTCCAATCACATAGGCTTTCTTCTCATCAAGCTCACTGAGAACGTCTGGGGAATCTGAGGTAAGATATACTAGGTCTTCTTTCTTTATTAGCTCACTGTAGTGCTCTGTTCTAATTTGGATATCCTCAAAAAAAAGGTAATTAAAAGAAGTGACGTTGAACTGATGAATTGCTGGGTAAGCTTTACAGACCCCAGCTGGAACCAGCAAAAATAAATCCAACAGTATGCAGTCATTCCACATCCCTCATTTGTGTTCAAGTATGTAGCACAGTGCACACTGACTTCTGCATAAATAATCCACGGTCCCTACAGCACTAACTTGTAAAAAATAATCAGGAAATTTTCTGAAACACCAAAAGACCTTTACAAATCCTTAAGTTCTTTGATTCCTGACAAATGTTAACATATTTCTCCTAGGGATCCAAATAATTTTCAAGCCCACCTTTCTAAAAAAAGGGAAACCAGGAGTAAATGCTTAGTTAACATTACTTGTTTGATAACAAGACGTTTATGCTATGCTTTTGCAAAGCTGCTATCGCACAAGACATGCTGAAAGTAGAAATGTTTTTATTTACGCAAAGTGCTCTTCATATGAAGTTGTTGGAATACTGGTTAAACAGGGAGTTGCGATGACAACCAACGTGACTTTGACCATAAGACAAGCTGATTCACTAAAGAACATTTCCGTGTTCAGAGGCCACATAATGGAAGTGAAGGAGGACACAAGAGAATCACATCATGACTTCAAAGTCTTATTTTTCCCCAAGAAAAAAAAAA
>NW_010153995.1:0-827 GCF_000699245.1 Pterocles gutturalis | reverse complement strand
ACAAAGGGCTGCTCCACTTGGGCATGCTTCTGTGAAGTACAGCTTGAAAGCAGTGTGTAGGTAGGCAGCCAGGCTGAAAGGGACATTTAGGGAGATGTTGCTAATGCTTCCAAATGAGTTTCAGGTTTTTTTCATGTATCCTTCAATTTGACGTTACTTTAGTCTTAAACCAGTATTGAATTCTGAAGTTGAAACATCCTACAATTCTATAATAGTTTCCTGCTGTTCTGGTTGTCTCTTGCCAGTCCTTCAACCACCTGGATGTCAAACAATTAACACAATACAGGCCCCTGTTTCCAACAGACTCTGCTCAGGCCGTTCCTTGCATCTTGTTTAGCTGGGAACAAATCTTCTGTTCATTTAAATGGAAGAAACTCTGCGCCATAAATAAAGCTTATTTACAGCAGCAGACAGTTAGGTTTGGGTAGCTTTTCCTTCCTAGCTCATATTCTAGCCCTTGTTCCTTTCTTCTCTAAATTTCTTAGGATTTATTTACCCTCTGATACCTGCTGTTTCACAATTTATTTTTTCTGAGATTCTAAAAAAGTCACACGAGACCTGGTTGTGTTCTTCCTACAAAACAAGCTGGAAAGAGGAATTAGGTGTGTGTCAGGAACTATAGTGATTTCTTTCTCCCTGGACTGGAAAACAGTGATGTTTCCCTGACTTCTTTTCTGTCTTTATTCTACGCTATAAACCTCTGTATGAATCAGATAATGAGAGAGTAGATATGTGCCTTTTCTGTGACAAGGGAAAAAACATTCTGCTTAAGTCACTCTGGCTGTTCATCATACAATCGTAGAATCATAGAGTGGCCTGGGTTGAAA
>NW_010153994.1:0-828 GCF_000699245.1 Pterocles gutturalis | reverse complement strand
TATTCAACTTGCCATCAACCCAAACCCCCTGTGAAGTAGTTCATTTTATCACAGTTGCATTGGATAGAGCATCAAATAAGAAGAAAAAAATTATAATTGAGATGAAAAAAAGAAAGACCATTCTTCAGCCCATGAACAGATGGTGATGTGACTAACCTTGTGGAAGAATAAGGACTTCTCTTATGTCCTTATTGTTCTGTACAGAGATAAGAGCAACATGTGACAATGTTTGAAAGGAACTATGCTCCTATTTCCATTTTCTGTGGGGGTGTGATTTGCAGTATAAACCGCATAAGAAAGGATTCTTTGGACTCTACAGGAAAAAATGAGTAGCCTTTGTTTTGCAGAAGGTCAGATTAAATCCCCCATGTATAATTTCTGATGTGATGCTCATACATATACATTGATATGCATATGTTTGTCATTCATGAAAATTTGTCATTCATGACAATTCAAATTCACAAAGTATACTGAACTGGAACCACCCTTAAAATAAATTAATTTTCCTAAATTACCCTCTTAGTTGGGCTCTGCTAATTCCTTTCTGAAGATGTTCAAAGCCCTAATACAGAATCTGACCTTTCAGCTTTGCATTTAACCAGTAGTCAGGGAGGTGGGTGGAAGAATGGTCAGTCGAAGTTCAGACATAAAGGTTTACAGACCTGGATTCACCAGTTGTTCAAAAAATTATATAAATGTTCCTCTCCTTTAAATAATTATATAAATGAACCTCTCAGTTAATTCACAGTCTATTGATTATTAGTTTTTAAAATCACATGCATCAGTTACATAAAGGGAGGAGAAGAGAGAAGAGGAGAGGAGAGGAAA
>NW_010153993.1:0-827 GCF_000699245.1 Pterocles gutturalis | reverse complement strand
TGCATGTTATCATAGGATGATAATATGACACCTGAAATTTGCCATCAGATGTTCAATGGTCTGTGTTAAATGTCTTGTTCCTCTTAGTCTGTTTGTAGGAGACAGATGTCTACATCATGGAACTTTGCAAAAAAGTACTAATAATGAGTCTGAAATTTTCAGAAGCTAGCAAAAGCCCCCCATCAGACCAGCTCAATATAATAAGCCACAGGAAAATATGAGAGACTGAAGGAGGAAGAAAAAAAGATGCAACCAAAACAGTCAGCCGTGATGCTTTATCTCCTACTATTCACACTGATTTCTGCAATAATTACCCTAGCTATTCAGTTCAGTATCTGGCCCCAGTGCTGTATCCAATACTGGTTTTGTCTTTGCTAACAATGGGGTGAGCGTCTGAAGGCTATCAGCAAAGCTGTTGCTTAAGAACTGAGAAATACTGGTCAAACAACATGAATAAGTTTGCAATGCTGTGCCTTTTAATAGGCACACAAACAACTTCAGTTGCTAGTGGCTTTTAAATTCACTAATTTAATTTAAAGCAAAATCATTATAATAAAATAAAAATGTCAGCACACGCTAACTGTTCAGTAAGAAATCTGGTTGTTCAAAGAATTCGCATTTATTTGAGCTGAACAGAAATTGCTGTGGCTAACACCAGCAATATTAGCAACAAGCTCCTCAAAAATTTATTTAATATAAAGACTGCTTATGCAGTTTAAAAGACTTTATTTAGTGTGTTTGCAGTTATTTCTGAATTAATGTTTTTATGAAGATAATATCCTTATTATGCATATAATCTTAGAATAAATACACAAACTTGCATTAGA
>NW_010153992.1:0-826 GCF_000699245.1 Pterocles gutturalis | reverse complement strand
GCTAATGTCACCAATGCATTAATTCACTAAAGAGGGGGTTAAAAAACAGTCTTGGAAAAATATCTAAATTACTTTTTGACAATAAGAGTGAAAAAGGCTGAAAACAATTTGCTTCATCAATATCTATTACATCTTTAAGCATATCTTTGATGACATATTTTTTTCCTTTGTTCAGAAAAACTAAGTAGACTTAAACTTCCATAATACTGAATAAAGTCTGAAAATCCAGATGTGGAAAAGAGTTTGCCACCATTTACTAACATACTTTTGATAAAGTATTCTATTCTGTTACATTACTTTAATGCCTTGACGAGAATAACTATAAATTGTAGATTAAGAGAAACTATGTGAGTTTACAAGAATAAAAATTACAAGATACTAAAAAAGGTCCAAAGAAGATAATTTTTGATATAATGAAATTCAAACAGTCTTGACCAAAAACTACTTTTTCCTTCAGAAACGGTTTCATCAAGATTTTCCTGTGGAAAGAGACTTTTTAATAATAATTTTATATATCACATGCTGAAGTCAAAGGGACATTATGGTCAGATGTATCATTTTTTTGGAAGGTGGGTGAGAAGAAAAGTAATGAGAGGCCTAGAACTTGACTTCACAGAGTACCTGGTGTTTGCATGCTCAGAGTCCCAGAGCTCTTACTGATTCCAAGTACCAGCAAGCAAGTTGTACAGCAGAACACTCATGTTGAATCACTGTTTTTGTTTCTGGTGCTCCTCTCTATAAAATGGGTGGTTTTGTAACACTCAGCTTGCCTAGTATCACATATGTATCACTGAATTATAGCATGGTTTGGGTTGGAAGGGACCTT
>NW_010153991.1:0-826 GCF_000699245.1 Pterocles gutturalis | reverse complement strand
AGGAAATACCTCCCACCTGCCAGACTATTGCATCTTCAAATCACATGAAAACTTGAAGCCAACATGAAGGCAGAATGAAAGGATTACTAAATATATACTCTGTGCACTAGCCCTTTTAAGCTGAAACCATGGAAACTACTGGAAACTTCACCCTCAAGTATGCCTGTTAAAAACAAGATCACATTTCTTCAGATAGACTTCCAAAAACTGACAGGAAAACATTCGAGCAGCTGTCTTCCCTTCTTGTGGGAATTGTATCTCCATAAATCCTGAGGTAGCAGATTGTGAGAAGCAGGGATGTTGAAGACACTGCTGTGACCTCCCTCAATCCCCGGGGTGGTACTGAACAAGTGAGGATGTACCCTTTCTTCAGTTTTTACCAATAGGTAGAAATGTGGTTAACGGTATGCAGTGGGAGTAAAGGTACTCCACCGTGAGCAGAACTCATCCCTTAGCTTACTATTTAAAAAGACGGAGACAACGTCTAGACAGGCGACTCTTTCCAGAACAATTTGCAAATAATTTGACCTTAAGGTGGCCAAGCATTGGGAGGCCTTTTCAGCTGTAGAGGACAGCAAGGGTGTCTGCAAGCTGGAATTGTATTTCAGACGCTAGCCCTTCAGTCCAAAACTCGTTTGGTAGGCTACTGTAAAGAAGCAGACAGTGCTGGAGCACTGATGAGGTGATACACTGCAATAGCCAGGAAAAAGCACTGTGCTATAGAGACACAAGGACGATGCATACTGCAGTGGCACTGGCAGTCCCAAGCTTCGGTCATGACTCCATTGTCCCAAGAGCTACAATAACACGTGAAGAAAAAAAAAAA
>NW_010153990.1:0-826 GCF_000699245.1 Pterocles gutturalis | reverse complement strand
AAAAAAAAAAACAGAAGACTGAAAAATATGAAAGTCTTATTCTGTGGCACAGAAGAGAATAATACTCTAATTTTATCAGCTTTTAAAAAAAATAACCAAGTGACAAGTTCTAATGTTGATGCAATCTTGTCCTTTCAGGAACAGAATTCATAACTACAGAGAGATCCTCTTTTTTGCAGAACAGTTGCAGATAATGTTATTTCATTACAAATATTTTACACAAATGTATGAAAAAAATTACAAATTATTGGCAGGTATTTGTTTTCCCATTGTAGAATGTGTAGCTTACCAGACACATAACATCTGAACATTAAACGGAAATCCAGCCAAGACACCCTACATCTGCTTTCACCTGGAGAGTCAACTTGGCAAAAAAGACAGTTTGAAACTGGATGCTCAGCGAGTGACAGGAATCTGCAATTTTGAAATCTAAGCTGTAGAGATGAGACAATTCTTTCAACATTGCTGCAACTGAATACTTTCGCTCTTTGAAATCAATATATTGGCTACAGCTTAACAGAGTATCGTGTACCAATTCAGAGATTGTTACTTAAGTTTTTAAGCATACAGTAACGCTGATTTTCTGGTCTGTCTCAGCACAAGCAGCGTATTACACAGTGCTTATATAGAGACAAAGAAACACAAGGGATTTTTTGTTTTTGTTTTTTTAAAAAAAACTATCGTAAAATAAGGCATCCAGATTCAAGTCAGTAACTTAAATATCACATTGGTTAAAGGCAAAGTCCAAATTAGGAGAAAATTAGTGTGTCCAAGTGGCAAATAGTGAAGAGTGATGCTCCTCAGGGGTCAGTATTGGGACCGGTGC
>NW_010153989.1:0-825 GCF_000699245.1 Pterocles gutturalis | reverse complement strand
AGCAGACATTGCTTTATTCAATAGTGCGCAGAATCGGACACTCAGGGAAGTTCCTAAATTAAGTGCAAAGTTGAACAGGAAACTTAACGTGTTTATACACAAAGACTTGCCTAACTTGCGTGCATACATCACAATGAGTCCTGCCTATCACATTTGCATAATGCTGATGTTGCAAAACTAAACTATGCATGCACAGGAGTCTCTGGTGGTCTCTAGTGGTCGTTTGGGCCCCCTAGTCATTCTGAGGCAAAGGATGCAGCCGCAGTTGTTGTTCTTGCCAAATGCCGTGCAAGCATTCTGTACATCCTTGATTACTACAAAGTTCCATCCTAGCTCAAGGTAAGTTCCTGGTTTTGTACAAAGTTCCATCCTCAACTTTGTGAATGTCCTGCATGATAGTCAGAGCTGCAGGTAAGTGTCTAGAATGTATTTACATAAGATTATGTTTAGACTCTCTTGAAAGTCTTGGAGCTCTACTAATAGTTGTCTTCAAGACTTCCATTATTTTGCATCATCATTATCTTATTGTAAAGCAGGGTTTTTACTAGAGCTCATTTCAGACACTCAGATATCATGCACACTGTTATGGTAATCACAATTATGATTATTATACTTTGTATCAAATTTTCTAACCATACAGTTAGAGACCATTCACTGATTCCTTACAGTATTTGATGTAACCAACTGGTTTCCGCTATTTCCCTTAGAAGTCTAGTGCTTTGTGCTACCTCCTTCATGTTATCTAATTGCACACTCAGCTCTTGGGTTACATTTGGGATATGTATACAACAATGTTCCTCATCAAGATGTAAATAACCACATAGT
>NW_010153988.1:0-824 GCF_000699245.1 Pterocles gutturalis | reverse complement strand
TGCTCAGGGTTGCAACACTGCTAGGAACGAACACCTTGCATTCGTAGCAGAAAACTATTAATGTGAAGTGCAGCTGTGGGGAGGGGGGGAAGAATAGGACATAAAAATTAAACAGTGTAATAATAAGAGGCAACATGTCTGTCATTTCTACACCTCACCATATAGCCTACACGTTACATATGGTTTGGATGTAATTTTAGACAGATTTTCTATGAATTACCAAACCAGCAGTCCAAGTCTAATTCCATTCAAAACATGACTGAAGTTGTGCTACTGACATGTAACATATCCCCACTAAAACAAACCGCATTAGACTTGAAACAAATAAAGCTTATGGCGATCATCCTTTAGACACTAGAAACTACTGCAGCTACCTGACATGGCTTCAGGGGTCACATTCACATTCGGAATTAAGCTCCCAAGAGACATTCTGCAAGAGTAACAGCTACACAAAAGTCTTCCAGATGGTGCAATTAGTCTTGATGGGTACGTGGCAGGAGACAGGTGCCTCTGGGGAAAAAAATGAACTAAAAGCAACCCAAGTGAAATTGTGCACACAAAAAAAAGATGCATCAAGCTGTGACTCTTTTGGAAAACCTCTGCTGAACACCACAAGTACATGCATAGGGTACCCAAAAAAGAAATATTAGCACAATTTTGCTTGATGTTACAGGCTGTGTATCTTGCAAGCTACATATTTCATCCTCAGGGGACCACATACCAAAAAAAATAATTGAGTCAAACACTTCAATAATTTAGTTTTGGAAAGCATCAATAATTTGGGGAGGGCGGGGGGGAAGAGTGGAGAAAGAAGGAGAAAAAAA
>NW_010153987.1:0-823 GCF_000699245.1 Pterocles gutturalis | reverse complement strand
GCAAAGAGGAACCGGGCAGTCCCTGGAGAGCAAAGCCCAGAAGGGGATGGGGGGAAGCAGCCCTGAAGGAAATGTCTCTGGGGTGGGTCCCACAGGGCCACAGCTGTGCCCCTTGCCACCTTCCCTCCCTTCTCTGATGGGGCAGGAGGGGTCAGGGCCCAGGAGAGGAACACCCCCTGTTCCCAGTACTCCTCTCTGCTCTGACCTTGGTGGCAGTGGGGTGTCAGTGCCTGGATCCCTCAAGGGTGGCCTTCACCCTTGCACTCTCACAGCCCACGTGGAAAGCAGGACTGCTGCAGGGAGAGTGGTGTCCCCACCGCCCGATCCCTCCCCTGCCTCGCTGCATGAGCCCCAGCCTTCTCCTTTCCCTGGAGGCATCCCACCCTCACAGCATCCCCACTGCCCAACATGGTGGGGAGGGTGGGTGAGTGTGGTGCTTGTGTTTTGGGAGGTGATGGTAATGCCCAGAGTGGTGCTGGGACAGCAGAGGACTGGTGATGGAGGGGCAGACACAGAGGGAAGGGTCCCAGCTGTTACCACATCAGCCACCCCCCAGCCCAACATGAGGATCCCATGTGTCCCCTGTCTGGGGAGACCTGTGCATTTGGGTCATGAGTTGGGATGTAGGGACTGGAAAGGTTTGTGGCAGAGCCCCAGAGGTCTTCAAGGGGCTGTACAGCTGTGGTTTTATTTTCAGCAAGCCCAGCAGGACACAGGGACCCTACAGAGCTGGTGCTTCAGGAAGGGAGATATGGATTTATCCCTGACTTGTATTCGTGGGTTGTTCACTTGCATCTCCAGGGACTGCCCGGTTCCTCTTTGC
>NW_010153986.1:0-823 GCF_000699245.1 Pterocles gutturalis | reverse complement strand
TTCCTCCTAAAAACAGCCCTGCTTTTGTTAACTCTTACATTCGTTCCGATCTGCCATCCTTTTAAAAATGTGTTTTTGTGATGCATGGAGAGGCTGGTCTCTTTGACATTTCCAGCATTTCTGGTTCTCTCTTATATCCTTCACATTCACTCAGTTCTTCACCTGTGCTGCCTTCTCTTCATTTTTTCCCTGCTTCTCATCTACCTCTTCATCCTTTCACTGCACTCAGCAGTGCAGGGTGCTGGGATTAACTGAACTGGAATACTCCCACAGAGTGGATCAACACATGTGCCTTTGTACGATGGAGCTTCTCTTCATCACATCGTCCTTCCACTCTGATTCCTTCCTGGGCCTTCACGCAGCGATGGACATGGTGGTTACCTCTTCACTGGGGCTAAGCTCCTGTCCATTCTCAATCAGGTCTCTGTTTGGAAGGGGCCTGCTGACAGTGGTGTGCCATGCCACCAATCTGGGGTATCTGCTTTCTCCTCTTCCACCTGGAGGTACTAGAAATAACTACTGCCTGTGATGACAGGATTGAATTCTGAATATGAGTCAAGAAAGCCAGGGAGCTGGAAACAGTCATTTCCCTTTATCCCTGTGAACGAGAAGATCCATCTAAATCTGAACTGCATCATGATGGAGGGGGTCTGAGCTGGTGATCGTGCTGGATGGTGGTACTGTGTTCTCTGGTCCACACAGAGCACCTGTTAGTGGAGGCAGAGCTGGTGTCACTTGTCCTCATTCATGCACAGGGTCAGCTCTGAAGCCCATGTAGAGACATGGTGTGCACCAGACGTGTTCCTGTTTGCTCAGAGAGGAG
>NW_010153985.1:0-823 GCF_000699245.1 Pterocles gutturalis | reverse complement strand
TTTAAGATTTTTTATGAGGAGTTTTACTAATCAATTTATGTATGACTAAAGGAATTTCCATTTTCTTCCTAAAAAAAACCCCTGCACTTTCATTTATAGACAGTTAGAAAGGACAATTCTTCTATCCTAATATTAATAAATTGTATCAAATAAAAACTTCCATGTAGATTTTCAAAGAAGATAATTGAAAATAAGCATTTTTTTGGAACAAGAAGTTTAAAAGCCCTTTTATAAATTTTCTCCTATCTCTTAACACATTCCTGCATTGCACTACTGGTTTAAGAGACAAATAGCTAGAACTTCTGAGTGAAAACAGGTGAAACAACGTCTTTGAAATTTTTTTTTTTTTGTTAAATAAACCAACAATGGTCTTGCAAAACTTTCCTGCAGGAAGTGGCATATTTTCCTGCATATAAGAGTATTATAGTACAAAAATTTAATACTTACATGCAGTAAGAGGTACTACTCCCAACCACGCAAAGGCCACAAGTGTATAATGAAACCAGTATCGTATTGCTGTGCCAATACTCGTAACCAGTCCAGCAAAGATGTCTTGGATTGGAAGCCGTGAAGGCATGTCTGGGGAATAAACTGTGTAGAAAAAACACTTATGAAACAGTTTTTCCTTTAAAGAAGCATTTATCCAAAAGTCCTGCCAGTTACAAAATGTTTGTATTTAGCAAAAACTTAGTAGAAGAATAAGCATATTTTATAGATTCCCCAGAGATGACCCCCCCAAACAAATAACAAAAAAGTTCACATGACATTTGTTACATTGTGTACTGAGTGGAATGGGAAAGCTAATAAACTCCATGGTAGTTTT
>NW_010153984.1:0-823 GCF_000699245.1 Pterocles gutturalis | reverse complement strand
TAGACATTGTAAAGTTTTCCATGGTATCTATTTGTACTGACTTCTGGGAGAACGAAATTGTGTCTCTAATAATGAATTCTACAAACTTCCTCTGTAATTCTGTATATCTGAGGATTTAACTGTGGGGTGCTTCTGTTGTTGACCAAGAGGTGAAGTGGTGGTGTGCTTGCCCAGAAGCAGATCAGGAGTCATATAGTGCCTTATAAACAGTATATTTCCTATATTCAAGAAAAATAACCTGCTACTCCCCTTTAGATAGCCCAGGTGCATAGTTCAGTACGCTCTTCTGAAGAATATCCTGAAGCACAGCATAAAATTAAATCGCTGGTGCCAAAGTAGAATTTGACTAAACAACTTTAGCATCTGAACTCACAGGTAATGCTAAAGAGCAGAAGGCCATCTAGCTGTAGCTTGTCTCCCTGATGGTTTTCACTGCTCCTTACTTGAGGTGTGTATCAAACAACTCGATGTCTCACTTCCCTAGCCTGCTGTGTGACATTTCCAGGTATCATTATGCTTCAAGGGCACTAATTCACATGTAGATTAAAATTGCACAGCCCTAGGCAGGATACGTGTAAAGTAAAACTTACTACAGTAGAACAGGGATTCTGCTAAAAATCCTAACATTTTGCCCTGCTGTTTTACTTATTTTCCCCTGCTCCTAAAAGCCACCAAAGCAAACAAACTCTGAATTAAAGAGGATATGTCAAATATTTGAGTATATAGATGGCACCTGGCATTCAACAGAGCAATGGCACAGGCTGCGAAGCATAAAAAGTGGGAGTACCTGTTGGTGATTTTGGGCGGGGGGTCATGGAAAGAG
>NW_010153983.1:0-823 GCF_000699245.1 Pterocles gutturalis | reverse complement strand
CCTGGTGCCAGCACCCATCGAGTCCTTCACACCTTCTAACAGCTCCCCAAAAGTCCTTTTTTCTGCGGCACAAGCTCAGAGGGAGGATGGAGTTTCCTGAGTAGCTGAGGACATCCTTAGGCTGCACCGCTTGTTAATGCACCAAGTTAACGTGAGGCTTGTAGATACAGGACTGGAAACCAACGTCCTGGAAAGCTGTATTGACAGAGCAGCCGTTGTGAGTGCTCCATTCTGTCCTGGGGCTTCTTTTTGGATGAGCCTCCAATTTTCCCTCCCCTTCCAGATAGCAGCTCAGACAAGAAATAATCCCAGCCTGTATCCAGCTCTCAGCAGCAGCCCCACACACGTGATCTCCTCCCTGCCATCTCCCAACCCTCTCCAGTGCTTTGTGCTGTGCTGCTGGAGCATTTGCTCATTTCAGCGTTCAGAAGCTGGGCTGAACGTGGGGATCTTGCGCTGGAGTGTGAATGTGACTTTTTGTTTTAAGGGACATCGCCAGGGAGGTGGGGATGCAGATGCAACTTTCTGGCTATTTCCTGAAGTATTTTGCAGAGGAATCATGAGTATTGCAGAGGGTGGGAAAGGGGATTGATGAGGTTGTTTTACCATAGATAAAAATATTCTCTAAGAGATGAATGAATCACGGACAGATATTCTGTGCTCACATTCATAGCAGGATGAACAGAGACTGAGCAGAAACTCATACACAGAAGTGTAAATGAGTCCTTGGAGTGGAATGTGAAATGTTTCGTTAAACTGCTCAGTGTATGGATTCCTGGTTTGCATTTCCATCCCCATCAGTGGAGGAAAGTCAACTGTTCTT
>NW_010153982.1:0-823 GCF_000699245.1 Pterocles gutturalis | reverse complement strand
TTTTTTTTTTTTTTTTTTTTACCATGCATGTGTTTCAATAGCTGCAAGAACCATTTAATGGAATTTTTTGCCTTTGCTTTCATTTAACATTATGTGCTTACTGCTGATGTCCTGAGTGGAAAGCAGCTGTGCAAAGTGTTTTGTTCCATGTCCTGTCTCTCCTGGGTCTCCATACGTAGATAGATAAGAGATATGTTAGTCTGTGCATAAAGTATTTTTAACCAAATATTTGCTTATGTGGACGTTGTCTCAGTACTCCTTTTGTTTCTCCCTCACTAAAATGTAGCTTGTATTTTGGATATGGCACTTGACTTTACAATTAAAGAAGTTCAACTGTAATTTCCAAAACTTCAGAATGTATTCTTTGGGGGTGTAAATACAGTGTGTGTCACACCGTGAAGCCTTGCATTTTCATTATTGCTGTTTGCCTTGTGTTTCAGAATTAACTTTTTGTTTTCAGTCCATAGTTATTCTGCCCTTACCAGATAAGAAGGCATCTAGAAAGGCTTTCATAAAAGTGTTTGGTTACTGTTTTGTCATCTGAAGATATTTAGTGTCTGCTCAGGGACAGGCTAAACTGTTTTATTGTCACATAGCAGCACCTCTCCAGAAGTGATTTGTTTTTCCCTGATGGTTCTGGGAGACGACTTACTCAAACCTGAAATGTGTGTGAAATCATACTTAAACAGATTCTATGTTAAAATCTTCTTTCCCAAGTCTCATTAGTTCCCCCACAGGCATATTCCATTTTCACCACCCTGCTTTGTCCCACTGGGGGCAGTCCAGGGTTGTAAAACCAGCTGGCTTCCTTCCTTCAGATTTA
>NW_010153981.1:0-822 GCF_000699245.1 Pterocles gutturalis | reverse complement strand
AAAAAAAACAAAAAAAAAACCCCACCAAACCAAAACCAAGATATGCATTTATTTTTTTCAACCTTGAACTGCTTAACTGTTTTTTATACTCGGACTTGTGCTTTTTTTTTTCTTTTGAGGAGTAAGGAAAAAAACGTAAATGAGCCTTAGTGTATGCTTTCCATGGGCTAAACGAGTCAGACTCTAAACTTTCATCTAGATCTATGAAGCTTGGATATAAATTGAAAAGATCACAGCTATGGGGAAAAGACCTATACTGTAAAGGCCTTTCTGCATAGATTATGAACATCATAACTCAATAATTTTTTTTCAAAACTATAGTTATAATTGGACCCAATGGGGGTCTCTCTCTTTGATCAGATCACAGTAACTGTGACTTTACACTGGAAAATGTCACTACTGTGAAGGTTTATCACCTGTAGAGCTGGTCTTTTCTCTGATGCCATGTTCACTTCTCATTAGCATTATTCAAAGTTTAGTTGTTAATTAGGTTGACACTTCAATTACAATCATCATCTACAAGAGCAGTCAGGACTGCTTGCATAAAGAAACAAAAAGATACTCATTCTTGCATATATTAATAAAAAAATGAAAGCTGTTTTGGTGATACTTTGTGTTTGCAATGTTCTGTTTAAAGAATAATTGTGAATGTTACTTTGTACAGTGTTGTAACAACTTAAATATTGCTTTATTGGGTATATTGCAATACAAACGGATGTAGAAATGTGTATTCAACATAATTGGTGTTGACTTACTTCTCCAGATGTCCCTCATGATGCAAATTAGGAGAGTATAGACTGTATCTGGGTATATTTTCACATA
>NW_010153980.1:0-822 GCF_000699245.1 Pterocles gutturalis | reverse complement strand
ACGCGAGGTGGGGGGGGGAAAAAAATAAATTTATAGGAAAAAAATCAAGAAGATTTGTGGATGATGGAAAATTTAAAAAAAAAATGAAAGATTTTGACAAATGAAAAATTTTGAAAAATGAAAGACTTGGAAAAATGAAAGATTTCCAAAAGGAAAGATTTGGGAAATGAAAAGTTTGAAAAGGAAAGATTTGGGAAATTAAATGTTTTGAAATGAAAAAGTTTGGGGAAAAGGAAAGGTTTGGGAAGAAAAAGGTTTGGAAAAGGGAGAAGATTTGGAAAGAAAGAAAGATTTGCAAAAGGAAAAGATCTGGAAGGAAAAGGTTTGGAAAACTGAAAAGTTTTGGAAAGCAAAAGGTTTGGAAAAAAAGAAAAAAAACGGGAAGCAAAAGATTTGAGAAAAATTTGGGAAAGGGAAAATTGGAAAAAATAAAATACTTGGAAAAAGGAAAGATTTGGAAAAAATGAAAAGTTTGGGAAACAAGATTTGAGAAAGTGAAAGGATTGAAAGGTGAAAGACTTGGGAAGTGAAAGATCGGAAAAACAAAAGATGGGATAAAGCAAAAGATTTTGAAAAATACTTGAAAAAATGAAAGATTTGGGGAAGCGGAAGATTTTGAAGAAAAAAAAGATTTTGCAAAGCGAAGGTGTGCAAAAGGAAAAATTTGCAAAAGATTTGAAAAGTTTGAAAAAATTTTGAAAAACAAGTTTGGGAAACGAAAAGTTTGGGAAAAAGAAATCTTTTGAAAAACAGATTTGGAAAATTAAATTAAAAAAGATTAAAACCAGATTTTTTTTTTAAATTAAAAATATATATTAAAAA
>NW_010153979.1:0-822 GCF_000699245.1 Pterocles gutturalis | reverse complement strand
ATCCAAACATCCCCCCATCCATCCATCCACCCACTTTTCCACCCAACCATCCATCTCCCCATCCATACACTCAACTAATCAACCTTACAGCTCTCAATTCACCCAAGCATGCATTGACATTTCCTTCCATCCACCCGTAACACTGTTCTACCCATCAGCCTTCCATCCATTTTACTCATTGAGGCAGGCAGGTCGTTGGTCACCCCTGTGTCATCCATTCATTCATCCAGGTCTTTGTCCTTCCTGTTATCCAACCACCAATCCATTCCTCTATCTGTCCATGGAACCTTCTCTCCCTCCATTTCTCTGTCCAACCACCCAAGCTTCCATTCATCCAATCACCAATTATTCCATGCACTATTCCATCCATAGACTCTTGAAACCATTTCTGTACCCAACCATCCTACCACTTATACTTCCCTAAAAACACCCGTCTAGTCAAGCAGCTCTCCGCTACAATCATCTATCCATCCAATCATCCTGTTAATCAATTAGTCATCATCATCTATCCATCCATCCCCATGAGGTCTCCATCCATCATCCATCCATCCATTCTTCCATCACTTGGACCATTTCTAACCACTCCATCTGTTTATTTATCTGCCCAAATGTGTTCACCTATCCATTTCACCCTCCCACATCTACACTTCCAAACATCCATCTAATCACTCCTTTTCCCATCCACCTTCTCCTATCCATCTGGCAAAGGATCCACCAGTCCATCTGTCCGTCCATCCATCCATCTATCCGTTTGTGTACTCAACAGTCCATCCATCCAAACAACAATCAACTGATCATCTCTCCATCACTCAAATCCATCTC
>NW_010153978.1:0-821 GCF_000699245.1 Pterocles gutturalis | reverse complement strand
CAGGGGCAAACCCATTACACATCAGAACCTTTTTCTTAACTTTAAATAAAAGATAAACCATTTGAAAAGTCAGCTGTGCCCTTTAGGCTGTTTGCAACCAGTTTATTATGGCTTTTGGCTAATCATTACTCATGTTGTGACTAGTCATTGAAATGGGCACTTCTGTTGCTGTACCTGGATTACTCAGGCTGCTCAGACCAGGAAGAAGAAGTAAGAAATAATTTCTGAAATTTTAGCAATTGGTGCTAAAATTTCACCTAACTTCAGATTTGAAAACTTTTAAAAAAATACATCCTTAATCATCTTAGGATAGAAGTGTATCAAATACTAGATCTCCATAAACAGATGAATATAAAGCATATAAAATCATCTGTGCGTAAGGATGATTTGCTATTTAATTTCCCCCTAGTCTGTAATCCCTCATCAGTAATAAAACTATACACATGCTACATAATATATATAGCTGTGTAGCTATATAATTATTATGTGATTTTACATAGGGCATTCATCTCCTCAGCTGCTTGCAGCTAATGGGCTGTAGCAACCTTCTTTAACAAAGTGTTTGTAACTAACCCTCCTACCAAGTAATTTCTCTCCCACCCTGATATTAAATAGTGCATGACACCTTAGTTATGATTGCTGCTTATGGGACTGTCAAAACTGAATGTGTCCATCACAGAAGTCTTCTATAAACATCTGAAACAGGATACTAGTGTTGAAGACTACAAACACTAGAATGCATCTGTCTTGTAATATAATCTTGCCTTTAAAAATAATATTGAACTTGAATTGTGTGAATGTAAGGGCAGAGCAACACCGTT
>NW_010153977.1:0-821 GCF_000699245.1 Pterocles gutturalis | reverse complement strand
TTTTAGTCTAAATGTTTTAAAATACTTTTTCCAGTGCTTATTTTGATCAGTACCAATTCCTTCCCTTGCATCAACCCTCCCCCCACCGCTTTGAATTTAGACTCTTGTTGGGTAACCTTTAACTATATACCCTATGAAGAGGGGCATAGTCTCTGTGTCTCAGTAGTTGGGGCTAGAAGTAGGGAGTTTAACACAACCTGTCAAATGGAAGCTTTTCTATTGTTATTGCCTTGTTATAGTGCTGCCATTTACTGGTAAGTACTAATGTCTGACTGGGGAACAGTCATGGTGGTTTGGATTACTGTAGCATTACTTAGTACACCTGGCTGGGTGCATGCTCTTGTAGACAAGCAAGTGCAGTGTCAGTCAGGCTCACCACAAGCTTGGTCCGAACCTGTCTTCAGAATTCACTTCTGTAAATTGTATCTACTGCAGTTATTGTTTACTGTCCCTTATGCATGACCAGCATATAAACTGTTACCAATAACGATTACAAGGAGAATGCAGATGAAGTTGTGCTACGATCCCTAGCATTCGGCTGAAAATCCTGACTTTATGCTTCTTAAGCTCGGAGAACTTTGTTTGCAGGAATGGTATCATATTAAGTGGCAAATACTGGTAGTAGCTTCACTGTTAAGGAAATCTGTCATTTTTCTGTGCATGCACATGCGCGTGTGTGCGTGTGGTTTTGGTGTGACAACTTCAATTACTCCATGTACAACTTTGAGCTTAATTCTTTGCTTCTGTTTATTCTTGATCATTAGGCATATTAGTTTCATGCCACGCGCTAAGTTCATTTCACAGAATCACAGAATGTTAGA
>NW_010153976.1:0-821 GCF_000699245.1 Pterocles gutturalis | reverse complement strand
GTGCAGGATGCTGCTGAGCAATTCTTGGAGTGGGGTAGTGAGATGATGAGCAGGTTGTCCTCTAGTCTTAGGACCCAAAAGGATGTTGACCCCCTCTGTTAGGAGAGGCCTGAATGAGCATGGCATTGTCATCTAAGTGGATTTTCCCTTTTGGCTATCAAAATAATTCTGTGTTTATTATAATGAACGTCTGCATGAAAAGGCTATAGATATGGTAAAATGTGGTAAGCGTGTGTATTGTGTTCTGTTTTTTAAGGTAACTTTCCAAATGCAGAGCCTCCACCCCTGACGTACGGGCCAGTATATTACCCGGTTGTGTCGGACCCCTTCAGCCAGCAGCCTCTTCCTGGGTTTGACTCTTTAGTCCCTGCCTATCGCTATATCAGCGCCTGGCATCCGGTAAATCCTCCCTATGGGAATTCTCCCCAACTTGCCAATGCTGTAAGTTCCGGACCACTGCACCCAGTCAGCTATATTGCCTCACCTAACCCTGCACCTCATGATGTGCCTCAAGGAATGTAAATCTGGGAGCTACAAGCTCTCTTCTTGGCCTTGGTTTCTCTTGTTTCTTGTTTGTCAACTCTTATGTCAATATTGTTTGGTCAATGTTATTCTGCCTTAGTGAGCTGGGTGGGTTGCATTCAAGTGTCATGTTTCTCTTTAGGTTTATGCTAGTGACAGCTGACTTGACCAAATGTTGTCTTAGTTGATGAGGTAGGAAAGCACAGGGGAAGAGTAGACACAAACTACAGTGCAGGGAAGACAAAGCTTGACTTTTCAGAAAGGATGTGTAAAAACATGCTATTGCTAAGGGAGTGTTG
>NW_010153975.1:0-820 GCF_000699245.1 Pterocles gutturalis | reverse complement strand
GTTGCTATTGCTTCAACAGCTCCGTTGTAGACTGCAGAGCTGTGGGAGGGGGCTCTGAAGTCCCACAGCACCTGGATGTAATTCAGAACTTGGTTAAAGCCTGCTGTAGCCAGAGCCCACCACAGGGACCAGTAGAGAAGTTTCCTGGAGCTGTAGCAGTCCCGCAGGTCCCTGCCCAGCTGCAGCAGCACTCTGAGCACATGGTTCTGGGGCTGGGCATCACCAGCCTGCTGCTCAGGTGTGGGCCCCCTGGCAGCAGACACAGAGTTCTTGGCCTCTTGGCAGCTCGATGGCCCATCAGAGCCATGTGTGGCCCCAACTTTATCTGGTCCTGGGAGAGTCCCTGAGGCATCCTTCCTGTGGAAGAACATACTCTTTTGGGGCATTGGGAGGAAAAAGGCACACAGGAATGTCAGGGAGACAGAAGCCAAAGTGATGGCGTTCAGGTGAAAGTAGGATACGTCTGCCAAGGAAACCAGCAGCTGTCCCAGCACGGCGGCGACGGTGGCTGCAACCAGAGTGATACTCCTGCAATAGCTTGTCACTCGCTGATAGTGATCGGTGCTGACGACGCTGTAGATGTAGGCGTAATAGGCGACCTCGGTGGCTGTCACCATCCCATAGAAGAATTCCATCAGCTGCATGGCCACCACTCCGTGTGCGAAGAGGAGCAGGAGCCACGTGACGATGTAGCTGATGCCCTGGAGGAGGATGATGGGCTTGTAGCGCACGTAGTCTGTGACCAGGAAGACTGGGAAAAGGAGTGCGAGGTAGGAGTATGTCCAAACTGGGTAAATCTGGTTGGTAACCTAGAAGAGAA
>NW_010153974.1:0-819 GCF_000699245.1 Pterocles gutturalis | reverse complement strand
GTGATTAAATATTTCTAGGCCCAAAGATGCTTTCTTTCTGCTTGTTCTTATGCCTTCAGGGCCTGCCTGGAGGTATGCACTGCTGGAATGCTGGATGTTCTCACCATGATGAACAAGACCATCAAAACTGGTTTTTTTACACTGATTACAGACAGGTGGAGAATTCAAAGTAGGTTCCAGTCAGGTGTTTTCCTATAATGAATAAGGATAAAACAAGTCCCAGCAACTAATTCAGGAAATCTCAAAAAACTCATTTTTCAGTTTTTAAGAAGTGGAGCACAAAAGTGAGCTTTCTTGCAAGAATGCACTTTGTATTAAGCAAAATTTAAACCACTAGGCTTATGTCCATAAACCTTGTCTTCATTCTGTGGCTGTCCTGGCAAAGATACAAGGAGTTATGATCTTTTACTCCTTTTGTTCATGCTGTGGGAGTTAAAGTCCTCAAGAGCATGAAGAGCAGAGAAATGTTTGTGAGTTAGTGATTTACTAAAGTTTCGAGCCCTAGAATGGTAGTTACATGCCATATACCTTGTGCTTGCATTCTATTTCTTGAGCCCTTACATTGGATTCCTTTCAGATTTGAATGGAAAGGGTATTTGGAAAGGGAATTTGGAAAGGGACAGGCACCCTTCAGAGTTATTGTGTAGTGTTTTCCATACTCTAAAAATTTGAATGATCACTTTGATTTATTAACTATTTTGGAAAAGATTAATTGGGTGCTTCTCCACTGTGTATTTTCTGTTGCAGGAACCACAAGACTCTTTGGTTTATTGCCCTTTGGGAGAGCATCTTTCTACTTTATGAGCTCTGTGCTAAACC
>NW_010153973.1:0-819 GCF_000699245.1 Pterocles gutturalis | reverse complement strand
AAAAAGCCTGACGTGAGTTGAAAATTCTGGTATTCTTGTGAATGAGAGAGAATCTCCCAGTTATACTCAGATTTTCTTCTCTTTACAGTAAGCATAAAGAAAAAAACATGAAAAATAACAAAGCCTGAGTTTAAAATCCATTTTGCAATAGGAACTTAACTCAGATAGTAGAAGTTTTATGATATCAAGCTCAATATTATTCCAAAGTTAGTTCTCCTTGAAATTGGTGGCTCGTGGAATAAATCACTACAGGCTTGCTCTGCTCAGAAATTCCTCCTTTACTCTGTGATCCTTCTGAGAGACAAGGAGCCGAGTTACTCGGTACTGTGCTTTGACAGGGTGCTGCCATTCATAACATTTTTATGTTCACATACTGCAAACAGATGAAGCTTCTAATTTTGTATTCAGATCGTATTAATCGATGCCTTTCTCAGTGCTAGGGGAGCATCTCTTGCATCCTCTGCCAGAGCAGTTTCAGATGAGGAAGTTGCTAAACAACGTATACAGAACAGTAATGACATTTGTTTGAAAGCAAAACCAAACATTCAATATTTCAGATTATACCATCAGATGGTTGCACAACTCAAATCTCAAAAGTACAGGCAGACCATATAAGGTCCCATAGATCTACCTGCATGGCAGCTAAATAATACCAGGGGATGTAAATACTGTAAAGAGAATTGCATATCTATTGTCAGCTTAGTATGATTTCTAAATAGACAAAAAAACCTCTTGAATTTTATCATTTAAAAGCCAGTACAGAGAAAAATGCTACCCAACTGTACTGAATTTTTCTTCCACAGATTTTTTTTTTTTTTT
>NW_010153972.1:0-819 GCF_000699245.1 Pterocles gutturalis | reverse complement strand
TTTTTTTTTCCTGGGACTGATGTTAGAATAAAGGAAAGGATGTAGAAATTAGATATGTTTTTCAAGCCTATCTTATCAGGCAATATAGCTCTGGTCGGAGTTACCTTTTAAGTCTTTTTATCTGAATTAATAAACTGTGCTGGGGGAGATGTCTGGAAAAGACTCCAGTAACTATCAGTTTTTTCTGGGCTAGAGAAAATGGCTAGCTTAGTTACTTGGGTTAATAGATTTATTAAAAGTAATAAAAAATCTAATTATTTTTATGGATATTATTATTTAGACTCCTTAAAACGAGAGTTGGGATTTATGCCATTTTAGTGTTGGGGCTAGATTACACACAAGAATAATTTGTTTTGATGCTTTTAAACTCATTGAAACAGTGGCAATATCGTAGAAGCTTTGCTAGTTCTTCATTTGGGCCTGTACTTCACACTTACCACTTAGTTTCAACATGTTTTATGAAGGCTCTGTTTTTCCAAGAGTCACTGTGCTAGGTCTAGGTTAAAAGGCAGCTCTGTTTTTAAGTTGTTAAATGGAAGTGAAACAAAGTAAGACAGTGGATATCTGAAAGGAATGTGTTGCCAAACAATTTATGTACAATGAATTAGATTAATTAGCAATTTTTGGCTTCAAAATAAAATTTTAATGCATATGTAGCTTATCTTAATGATTCAAGGCTGTTATAAGGGAAGCAGAAATCAGTTATTATCTGACAACGTTTCTTGAAGTGGCACTGCAGCATTCCTGAATAGTAATCTTTGGTGTTTCCAACCAGGACTTTGACACAATCTATCTAGGGTGTTGTTTGTTTGTTTGTTT
>NW_010153971.1:0-819 GCF_000699245.1 Pterocles gutturalis | reverse complement strand
AAAAAAAAAAAAAATCCCACCACATTAGTAAAAATAATATATGAGGGGTAGTGGCTCTGGGGGTGGGGTGGGGAGAAGAGGCCTTAAAAAGCCCCCATCTCCCATAGATGTGGACTAAATCGTTTCAGGATGGTGCCACGACTTGTCTTTGCTCTGTTCGAGGGGAGAGATGCCGAGTTCTGCTGCTGGGATCCAAAGTCTCGTTTTGCTCTTGTGACTCACCTCTAGATTTTGGGGTCTTTTAATTTTATTTTATTTCTTTATCTAAAGAATAACTGGTGGACAAGTGGGCAGATCCACGCCACTTCCTAAGCACAAGGAGCAATCACAGAGTTGGAGAAGTTTGGATTTTTTTTTTTTTTAGCTCTATTTGGGACCCAAACCTTCAGAGGGACTGGAAAAGGGGAGGATGTGTCATCAAGGGCATGAAATGCTGACACTACACAGAGGAGAACCATAAACCCCAGAGGCGAAGGTCCCCGGACAAGGACCAGGGGGATGAGGGGGAGAGGAAGGCTCCCATCCATCCACTTTCAAGGGGAGTTAAACCATGGATTTGCTCTTGTACTTTTTCCCTGTCTGGATGTTCAGTGCTGCTTTCACCTTCTTCCCTTCCCGCCAAGCTCCTGCTTTGAACTCCAAAATTCACAAGTAATTAGAAGAAAAAATTTTAGAAGAAATTAGAAGAAAAACCAGCAACGCAACACATCTGAGGAGCTTCTCCAGCTGCTTCACGGTGGGATTAGACTGGGATATTTCTGTGTAATCTGTTGGGATTTTTCTGCATAATCTACTGGGCCTACATGGGAGCAGAGTGGC
>NW_010153970.1:0-819 GCF_000699245.1 Pterocles gutturalis | reverse complement strand
TGTGTTCTTAATTAGAAAAAGATTTATGAAGCATATTGAAAGATATCCATTGAGATTTTGAGCATTATACTGACTTGACTGTAGAAACTAGTATGTTAGCAAACAGACTTTTGAAGACATTGAGATGCAGTTAAACATTTCATAATGCCTTCTTACGAGGCCTCAAAGAGCTAGAGATCCTTTACCTCATAAATTGTAGTCAAAAGAGCCCTGCAAATGGTTACTAGTTTGTTGATTTTGGATGAGGTAGGATGCAACTTACATTAGCACATTCTGAACACCCAGTAAGGTAGCTACTGGATGTAAAATACTTAGTGATTTCTAGTGAAACTTGGGAGCTAAGAAAATTTAGTTTTCAGTAGCATGCAGGAGAAAGAAGAAGTTATTCCTTAAAAATCTGAGAGAAGAAACTTGGTGAAGTCAGGTGAGGCAAGATTGCCCCCTGCCTTTCCTCGTTAGTTCAGGAGGTCACCGGAGCTGCCAAGCCCGCAGGGGCAGATGCAGCAGAAGCATGGCAGAAATCCACCTGTCAGGAGCAGGGAGCAACAGGATCAAGAGACTGGACTTGGAAATGCAGGCTCAGAGCTGAGCTATGAAAACCCAGATTGAGGGTTAGATCATGGGTGTTAAAAAATTAGACGATGCAATGTTAATAACATCTGTTTTGAGAATTACGTGTGACTGAGTTATATTTGTGGTCTGAAATTATGCCAGCTGTCTGAAAAGCCATCCAAGGTTCTGTGGGACACTGATACTGTAGATATTCATTGGATTGTTAGGGTAATTAGTCTAAGCATCACAGAAACAAATGCATCATTC
>NW_010153969.1:0-819 GCF_000699245.1 Pterocles gutturalis | reverse complement strand
GCTTGGCTGCTGTGCGGGCAGAAGGACAGACCCCAGACCCACCGGTCTGGTGTCTGATCCGACACCCTCATCCGCCTGGGGGATGGAGATACAGGCTCAGCGTGGATGAGATGCGAAGGGAAGAGGTTAATTCTCGAAAGATGCCGTTTCTCCATTTACTGCTTCCTGCAGAAATTTCTGCCCAAGGGGTGGATTTCCAGCTCTGCTTTGCTCGCACCCCACTGGGGAGCGGGGTGGGGGCTGATCCTGCTCTCCCTTACACCCCTGCAGCCCCAGGCTGAGTCCCAGTGGCCCCAGCAGCCGGGCTGACGGCAGCACTGGGATGGATGGCAGCGTGCGCCGGTGGAGCAGTGCCATCGTGAGGATGCTCTCACACACCGGCTCTAAAGCCGGGCTGGAAATCTCAGCTAACGGAGCCCTAAAATCAATCCCTCCCGCCTACACGAGGCGCAGCATCTCCTGAAGGGATGGGCACCTACTGCTGCCGCTGGAGACATCCACCATGGTCAGAGACTTGGGAAAAGTCTTGGAAATCCGCTGTATCGGCGTCCAAACACCCCTCCCGTGGAAACCCCTCATCCAGCCTTTCCTGCTCCTGGTTTTCCCACGTGGAGGCTCCCAGGTGGGACCATGTGCTGGTGTCCTGTCCACCCAGCCAAGGTCCCTCTAGACCAGAGGTTGGGTGGGCTCCCAAGCCTCCAGACCAAGTTTTTGGTTTTGATGTGCACCTGCAAGAGCTGATGGCAGACCAAGGCTTTTGGTGGTAGCACATCACCCCAGGATTATTGTGCTGCTGCGGCGCTCCTGCAGACCCTCGTT
>NW_010153968.1:0-819 GCF_000699245.1 Pterocles gutturalis | reverse complement strand
GTGACTTTCCTCTGGGATGTCCCCACGCAACAATTCAGTTGAAGAATAATTCCAGAAAAAAAAACTGAAAGCCATGCAGCAAGCTTTGAAGAACTTCTTCCCATAATCAAAACTTTTCCTTGTTTCTTTATGTTGCCTTTAAGAATGTGATGTTGGTAGTTTCATCATTTAATCCGCTTTGAATCATTTAATCACCCATTTAATCAGCTTCCCCTTCTTACTCATTCAAAGGCCACTTGCTAATGCAGCAGTTAAGTGACATGGCAACGTTTTTGACACAGCACCTTATTTGAATGTGCTTTATACATCCTCAGCTAGTGGATTAAAATATATAATAAGTTACTACACCTTTGATTCAACAAGACAAACAAGCAAAGCTCACAACCAAACCTGTCTTTCTTCAGCAAGGCCCTTGAGTTCAGTTTCAGCTGCAGCCATTGCGACTCTTTCCTACCGAAGCAGAAACACGTGCCCGGAGTTTTCCCCAACACAACCAGTGCCCAAGGCTTCCAACACTAAACCAAGAGCCACTGGCCAGAGGCTACAGAGAATCAGTGGTCCATGCTGAGAGGTACCAATGGAAAGAGAGCCCTGTTACTCCTTATTAGAGAATCAAACCAGATTCAGGAGAAATCAGCCCTGTCGTGTGAGCGATGAAGGATTTAGTTTTGCGATGTTTCTCAATAAATAACCTAAAGGTGCTGTTTTCACTGAAAAACTTGTACAGGAATTAACTCGTTCATTTTGTTGACACCTTATAGCTCAGGAAAATAAAAAAAAGAAATCTTAGGTTGCATGAAAAATCTGTTTTGCATAATT
>NW_010153967.1:0-817 GCF_000699245.1 Pterocles gutturalis | reverse complement strand
CCGCGAAAGTGCCTTCATTGATAACAGTTAACAGGACTGGATCTCTTGTGAATTGATAGTCCAGCCTGGCACTTTCATTACTGAGCCAGATGCAATGATCTCACAACACAAAGCTCAAACATGTCATTTGCAGAATTTATGGTGCTCATAACCTCAGTGGTGCTTGAGCTTCTGCATCGTATCCAAGCAGATGGAGTATGCTTAGTTTCTGCTTGTCTTTTGCTTCTTCCCACCCATCCTTGGTGCACGAGCCATCTTCCTTAAAGGAAATTCACCTGCTCTCATCAAGAGGAGCCACTGCTCTGAACTGAGGTAATTTCTAATTTTCTTAGAAACAGTCATGCTGACCACACCACTGTTACCTAATCAGCCAGGCAACTGACAGAAGAACTGATGTTCTTCAAAAGTAATAAAGGAAAGCAAGGCCCAAGCACCTGTACAGTGCAGCTTCTCTTCTAAAAATTGCCAGCAAGCTCTGGCATTGGGTTTCTTCACGCTGTTTGTGCACATTTCCACTGTGCACCTCTACCTGTGCTCTGTGTGACCTGGACAGAAAACCTCTGAGGCACCATTATTACTGCTGTGTGCTGTTTGTTGATCAAAGGTACTAAAGACAAACATTTTGCAACCTACATAAACGGTTGACCAGTCTCCAGAGGGCCCGACAGCAAAGCGTGTCTCAGCACAGAGGGCACCAGCTCCGAATGGCGAAGAGCACTCCGCGCCTGCTGCACAGCCAGGCTGTGATGCTCATCAAGACCTTAGTCCCTCCGTCCCCTTCCCCCGCAGTAGGCCGGGACCGAGGCACCGAGCCCCT
>NW_010153966.1:0-817 GCF_000699245.1 Pterocles gutturalis | reverse complement strand
AGAGGAAGCTTAATTACAGTTGCTCTCCAAAACCGCTTATTATCTCATCAAGACGCTGAGCTCAGCAGCAGCTTCTGCTGATGCTGGGGCAGCGCTAGAAAATCCCTCTTGGGCTGCCTTCGCTCCTTACACACATCATCTTTTGGCTAAATCCTGACCAATGGAAAGCATTTTGCAGTGAAAATAAAATAGGTTTATCCAGCTCCACTTGCAGGGATGTGTTTGCTTAGCTGCCGTCCCAGTCCTGGCTGCATCCACCAGACGCCAGCATTGCCCCCTGTCACGTTACCCCCTCCGCACCGCAGCTCCCTTCTGCCGAGGAAGTGCCTTCCGTCCAGACGACTTGGAAAGCCACTCACACACCCAGGGCATTTGGGACTTCTGCTGTTATTAATGACAGTACACTGGAGCTAATTCCACCCTGGCACTTCCCCCTGGGGCATCTGGGGTTCATGGGACAAAGGCTGCGGAGGATTTGCTCACCATCCCTTAAGACTCTCCACTTCTGTTACAAATTCCTGGCAAGATCTGCCTTAGCGTGCACAGATTTGAAACACTTCCCTGTGCTCAGTGGGACAGGGCACTGCAGTAAGCACAGTTCATCATGTCAGTGAAGTCACCCCAAACAACACCCTGGCTTCACCCTGGGCTCATCACCCCTGAGGCCCTGGGCTGAGTCCGTGCAGGTCTGGCCCATCAGCCTCGCTCCTCAGTTCTGTTTTTGTGATGGCACCAGGCATGTTGGTCACAGAATCACCATGCCAGCACCCCCAATGCAACAGGGTCCACACCTTTCAGCAGCACATGGTGGCCACAG
>NW_010153965.1:0-816 GCF_000699245.1 Pterocles gutturalis | reverse complement strand
GAAAATAAAGGAACACATATAGAAATCTCCTGGGGAGAAACCCCCAAGCGTGAGGTCAGTGATGGGGCTGGTTTTACAGGGCTGGAAACGGAGGGCACTGCAGTGTGCTGCTGGGATGGGTTGGCAGCCACCCACCAGTCCTGCCCATCATCCGAACTGGGAGGGAGGCGAGTCCTCTGTGTTAGCGAGGCACCGAACGCCCAGCTCAGGGCTCATCTCTAAGCCTGGGCTCAACGTTAGGCTCTGGACTGGAGCCAGCCCTGGCCCAGCTGGCACCAGCACCTGCAGAGGCTGTGTCAGTGACCAGTCCATGCCTCCACCAGTGCAAATGGGGCTTCCCCAACAGCACCAGTATGAGGTTGGTTGGCAAAAAGCTGCTGGAGAATTTCCCCCTCCCACTGCGGGAGGAGGTGGGTGAGGAGCAGCTGCCAAGGACAGCTTTGTCCATCCACCCTGAATCCCAGCATCATGCCCAGGCTAGCACCCATCACTCATAAGCTATTCTCTGCTCCCCAGGGAACTGGGTGTTTGAAGAGTTTGGCCCAACACTTGTAAGATCAAGGCTGCCCAGACCTGCCTGAAATCTCTGCAGAGGACACCTGGGGTACCCCCCCTGAGCAGTCCATCCTGATGTGCTTCAACCAGCCTGCAGACACCCCCCTAAGAAAGAGCCGGGACTGCAAACTCACATCTTCACGACGACTCTCTGCAGGTGGGAGAACCGGAGCAAAGGAATAACGATGCAGCCCTCTCTCCACTGGAAGGGAGGCTGAGAACACTGCCCGCTTTCCTGCAGACCCAAACTGGATTCACCCA
>NW_010153964.1:0-816 GCF_000699245.1 Pterocles gutturalis | reverse complement strand
TTTTTTTTTTTTTTTTAAATAAAAAAACCTTCCCATCCAGCTGCCTTGAGTAGGCTATACTGTCATTTTCTTTCCTGTCTCTCACTAATGAAGGCAAGAGGGCAGGAGGACCGAGTCAGATGATGGAAAAAAGAAGCCAAACAGCCCGGTTGACTTTTGACACGATATTAAAACCAACTCCCACCTGTAACGGATTAATTGGCCTTGGTCTTCTCCAGCCTGAAGGGGAATAAAAACAAATGCTAGGAGCCCAATGCATCATTGTTTTTAATTATAGCTGTTTCTCTCAGCTGGATTATTTCCCCACCGGGGTGTTTTCTGTGCAATTAACGATGAGCAGATAACAGGGATGGGGACAGTGCAAAGGATGAGGGGGGGGACAGCAACCCAGGCGTGGTACAGCAAGATCCCCAGAGCTGGGATTTGGTTTTTTGGAGTTTTGTTTTGGTTTTTTGTGTGTATAATAGGTCTCTGGTCTCCACCCACCACAAAAAGACCATGTGCATTTTTATCTCCTTGCTGCTATCAGCCAAGATGCAAAAGACGGGTCCAGGAGGAGGCACAGGGATGCTGAGACACCATGGATGGGGTATTGCAAGAGCCATAGGGTAGGAAAAACAGGAAAATCCTTTGCAAGGGGGGAGGAAGGAAGGAGAAGGTTGTCCTGCCTCTACGTGGGCACACAGAGAAATGCCAAAATCTTCCTCTGCCTGTCCCTCCTCCTCCTCTCCCAGGCTTTTCTCCATCCTGCCTGCTCATGGGATAGCTGCAAACAGTGGGAAAAGTGGTATTCCTTCCATCCAAACAGAAATCTTT
>NW_010153963.1:0-815 GCF_000699245.1 Pterocles gutturalis | reverse complement strand
CAGCTGCTTTGGAAACTCACTCTCTGCCTGTATGAAAGCATGTATTGCACCTAGAGGTTTTCTCTTCATTTGAAAGCATGTGGAACCATCACTCTCTCAAAGGGTCGGCTAGCTCAGCTGTAGAGGAGGGACATTATGCTCTTGTTCCTTGTTCAAGGCTCTTGTCAAACCCAGGACCGGACTGGTAAGCTCTTAATAAGCTTAAATGACTTAAAATGGAAATAAACTTACAACTGAAAATCCATTTAACACAAGCATCTGAAATGTAATGCTTTCTTCTCTGTACTAACAAGGACCTGAGATTAGTTACATTAATAGCTAACTGCTCCAAACCCTTACTGCTACGTTTAAAAACAAACCTCAAATTAAACCTTTTTTCTATTATATCTTTCTGTTACGTCTGTAATGTTACTAAAGAATTGAGGAAACCATCACATTTTCTGGAAAGATAAATGCACTTACAGATACAGAGCCGTGAGATATAGGCCCATATCTCCTTAGCATCAGCTGCTTTAATCATCTGGACAGTCAATGTTTAAGATGCACAAAGCCCTTTCAAACTGCAGACAACTAATCAAGTGCCATATTCTGGCCCTCTTCTGCAGAAGAGAAAAGACCACCTTGGAAATTTAGCTCATGAAAACTTTATCTTTAGGCCCCAAATCTGCAAAGTATCTGTTAAGAAATTAATTTCAGGCAATAGATGTTGAATGTGCTGTAAGGCTTTAAATGATGCACTGGTTGAAGATTTCATAGTATTTACCTACAGCATGTTCTGTAGCCAGTTGTCGTGGTTTTTGAAGCCACAGGGACAG
>NW_010153962.1:0-815 GCF_000699245.1 Pterocles gutturalis | reverse complement strand
AGGCAAGGACTTTTCATTGTACAGAAAAGATGACATGGTAAAAATGATCTAGAAGTTTAAAATAATGAATAGGACTAAGGTAATGAAAAGAAAGGTAATATTTACTGCTTCTCCTAACACAACAACTAGAATACCAAAATATCAAGTAACAAAGAGTATTTTCTACATACAAACTTAAAAAGTGTATTTTTACACCACAGGTAATTAAACTGCAAAACTGTTAAGAGGCTGGAACTATAAACAGATTCATCTAATTTATTCAAGTAGAAAAAAACAATGAGGAAATGAAAGTTCATGCATGGTTATTAATACCGAGATATGCATAAAAACTCTGTTTTAGGAAGTTCCTAAACATCAGACTACTGGAAATTGGGAGAATACCACCCTGTATGCTTGCCCACCTCCTGTCCCTGCTGTGGCCTGCGTTGCCCAGACACCAGCAACTGGTCATTCACTCACTATCAGCAATAGGACAATTGGGCGCATCGACTTTTGGCTACAGGTGGTCATATGGCATTGGCATTGTCACACTGTGCCTCAGTGCTCTGGTTCACCAAGAAAAAAAGATGGCCAAACAAATGTCCCCAGATGCATTTGCACTTTACTGGGCCACCTGTTTGGATCCAGCAAGCTGGAAAAGATTTTGGGTTCTGTGGTTCCTGCACAGCCAGAAAGGTAATTCCTGTGTTACCAGCTGCATCTTTGGTGCCAAACAGGTCCTGAGGCTGATCCTGGCCCTAAACCAGATTAACACTTAAATCCATGAATCCAGACATCTTAATCAGGGAGGAACTTTTTTTTTTTTTTTTTTTTTT